>NC_031770.1:85306575-85407717 GCF_001522545.3 Parus major | reverse complement strand
CACAGGGGTGCAGAGATCCACCTGCAGCCCATGGAGGGACACAGGGGTGCAGAGATCCACCTGCAGCCCTTGGAGAAGCCCCACACTGGAGCAGGTGATGCCTGAGAGGAGGCTGTGACCCCATGAGAGACCCATGTTGGAGCAGGCTCCTGGCAGGGACTTGTGGATCCATGGAGAGAGGAGCTCATGCTGGAGCAGTTTTGCTGGTAGGACTTGTGACCCTGTGGGGAGCTCACACTGGAGCAGGCTGTGCTTGAAGGGCTGCACGCCATGGAATAGTGACCCACACTGGAGCAGTTTGTGGAGAACTGCTGCCCATGGGTGGACTCATGTTGTTGAGTCTGTTTTGCCTCTGACTCTATCTTCTCTCTATCAACCCTGGAAACTTTTGTTGTGTTTTCTCTCCTCTGCATACTTGTGGAGGGGAGTGATAGAGCAGCTTTGGTGGGTGCCTGGTACCCAACCATGGTCAACCCACTACACCTTAAAACCTCAAATACTAAATTCCTTATATGCAGTACTGGAGAAACTTAAAACAAATAGGAGGTAGCACTACAGACCATTAGAAAAATTTGTATTAGATACCTGAATCCTGCTGGAAAGACATTTGAAATACTAGGCTTGGAATAGGTGGAAAAAGAATATTCCTCCCTATCCATTGTGGAAGTGGAATATGCTTTTCTCTCTTAAGAATCTGAAAGATGGGATTTGGAAGAATAAAACCGTTCATAACTGTGATTAAAAACACTTCTCATATGCTGCACTAGAATTATACAGCATATAACTGATAGCACATTTCTTACACAGAGGTAAAAGCACTGAAGGTTATATAGGACGCCTTTTAATAGATGAATGGGAGAATTTAAACGCTACAAACATGTTATTAAATACTATTGACTGCTCCAATCTTTGAGTCTTTCATACTACAAGCTACAGAACAAGCCAAACCATATTTGTGTCCCTTGCTTGTCCCATCTGGATCCTAGAGAAATCATTCAAAGATGCAAAAAGGAAAACACATCTGTCTGGCCAAGAAATTGAGTGCCCTGAACAGAGGCACAATGTGCTTCCCAAAACGTAACAATTTTAAGGTTTCTAAGATTTTAAGATTTTCTGTACACTAGTTTGCATTTCATAAAGCAAACTAATGTACAGAGAAAATTCTGCAAAGTTTCAGCCTCCAGATGTATTTTCAACCACACTGAATCAATCTCTGCTGGCACCACTTTAATGAATCCTAACTAAGCAATGCTCTGGGGCTTTGTTTCACAGCTGAAGATACTGGTGCTTTGTTCACCTCATCTGTGTGAGGTTTCAGTTGAGTACAGCACACTGCAAACAAAACGTTTGGATAAATCTTTGAGGAGACTAATTTTTTTATGATTTTCATCATAGACCTGTCATTTAGGTTTTTTTTCACAATCTTTCTCACAGATTGCAAAAGATAAATAGAAGAAATCGGCTAAATGTTTATTTATAGAACTAGAGTGGGATTATTTTTATCTCAGTAAGCGCATCATAAGCTCAGAAGAAAAGCATCCACTTTTAAATTGGATAGTACTGAGGAAATAAGTTTCAGGAAGCATGAAGATACCAAAGAACAAAGATTTTTTTTAAAGGTTGATTTTTTTAATTTTTAAAAAGAGTAGCAAGTGGGAGGGAAAAAATAAAAATCACAGAAGCAAACTTTATAAATAGTAGTTTCACTGAGTCAGTTTTCATATAGAAAAATGCAGATTTTTTTTGTGAAAAAAATAAAATTTAAGTAGAGTGGTAACAAGTAAGGGCCGAGCAGCAATACAGTAAGAGGTAAATTGGTTTACCTGTGATAAGCATAACCCTAAGAAGGAAACAAACACAAGCAATCTTCCATTACCATAACATTTTCCATGCTTGCTCATGTAGTGATGGCTATCCAGAAAAGAGGGTGACATTATACTACAACTGTTCTGCTTTGACATCTAGCTATGGCTAGATGGCTCCAGGCAACTATTGGCCTTTTAATGACCCAAGATTGACAGGTGTTTTCAGTCAGTGTTTATTCATAATTTTAAATTAGATAAATTTATATACATAATCTGTTTCTTGCTGTTGAATATCCAGCATATGAAATTTAAGTCATAATTCTTAGCTGTAACCATCCACAGAAATGAATTTCAAAGGAAAAATGAACATGGTGAGAACTAATTATCACTTACAGTGATTTGAACATGACTGGATATTTTTCTCATTTCATTTGTTTGATTTTCTGTTGTCATCACTAGATAAACTTTAGCCACAGCGCAAGACAAAGCTCATGATCCAAAAATAAATTTCACAAGCTTTGACATGCTTTTCAAAGTGAAATGTACACACCTGATGAAAAATATTCATACTGACAAGTGAATAGTTGACACTGAGGAAAATACATCTAGGTATCTTGAAGGATCATCTTGAAGAAATGCACAAATTTGTTGTGACAGAAAAGAATGTGTCTCAGAATGCTGAACAAATTGAGGGAGATTTAGTGTCTTTTCAAAATACATGCAGATATAGGTGTGTGAGAAACTTGCCCAATGTTTGCTGCTGTGGTAGACAGCACAGTTTTAGCCAGTTTTGTCAGATACTTCCAGTCACAGTGAAAAAGGGAAAAGCAAAAATAAGACAAATTTAATGAAACAGCTCTACACATAAAGCACAACAAAATCTCAGAGGAGGCAAGGTTGAAGATAATGTTTAAAAAGCAGAAAATTATTCAATCTCTTGTGGCAGAAAAGGAAGAAGTTCAAAGAAATGAAACAGTGGAACTGAAAAGGTGATATCAATGAGTAAGATGCCAGGAGTGCATAAACAACGTAAGTGATTATGGGACAAAGTTTATTATATGAGATCAGAAAAAATGATCATGATTCTGGAAAGATATTATATACTCTTTCTTGAGAGGTTAGAAATTATAAGATAAAAATTGTCAGCACTGATGCAGGCTTTAAATGATCAATCATCTAGACTTGGCAACCTGGATTTGCTGAAATTTCTTAAAAAGTGTTTTTCAGAAAAAGTTACATTGATACATTCAGGAAGGAGGTCTAGAGTGGGGGATGCTATTGCACTGGAAATATAGTGCCTGAGAAAAATGTACTCAAATACCTTCAAAATTAAAGCAGAGGAATGGGAAATATATGCTAGATAATGATCTAAACTCCAAGGGTGCACTGAAACTACTCATTATTGTCTACAAGCTAAAGTAGTCTGTGCTTTTACAGACAGAGACAAGGTTAGTGCAGCTGGAGGGAAAAAGAAAGTAGTGTCAGTGAGCAGCAGTAATGAATGAAGGAATAGAAGAGACAGTTTGACACCATAAATATTACTTTGCAACAACATTGGCTGTTAGAAACACTATTAGAAAGGAAAAGTAAATGCAACATGTTTTTTTCAAAGACATGTCACTGCAGTTTTGACCTTCAAGCTGTGTTGTTTGTCACTTGGCGCAATTTCTCTTTAAAAATAAATTGAAGGACTGGCCATTGTATAATTCAATATTTCCGTAATTTAGCAGCTCTTGTCTCCAAAGTAATATTATTTTCTCATAATATGCACACAAACACACATATAAAAGCAAAAACACATACAGATGACATGTAATTTTGTGATAATCTTTGTATCACAACAGCCATTGTCAAGACTCATTAGCACAGGTTACTATAATTACTTGATTATCCTGTTAAATTTTTGAAGAATTTTTGACACTTTTTTATGAGTGTTCCAAGCCATTAACTATTTCTGTTTTCAGCACAGAAGTCTTAACTCTTCATTCATCTGTACTGCTTGTAATATTTGTTAATTCTTTTTTTTGTGGCTAAAAATCAGAATGTACAACTAAAAAAAAGAAGGTGAACAAGAGATGAATGCATTGAAATAAGTATTTTGAGATGAATGTATAACCTGAGTCAATCATAAACATTTCTTCACAGAAGTGTGATTCTAGTATTGAAACACAATGTATTAATTTCAACAGAAGTGGAATTAGGGAAAGTTACATTGTAGAGTTGCAAAAAGAATTTCTGAACAAAACTAGATTAGAAAGGTTAAAATAGCCAGTAGTATGACAAAGCATTGAGGATTAAGAAGTTATCTGATGAAGTACAGGGAAACAAAAGGGAACAGCTAAATCCATTTTTGGCTTAATGTGGACAAAGAACAGGAATTTGAACCTTATATGTCCAAAATTATTATTCCAGGAACTGGATATATTGTGTTATGGTTAGGTTTCCCCCACAGAAATAAAAGCACTACAATTAATTCAAGAAGGAAAAAAGTATTTCATTCCAGGGCATACAAAATATTTTGCACCATTTGTCAGATCACACAGCTTGTTTACTACAGTTTTGTGGTTGTTGTTGACTGAAGTCTACCCACCTTATTGGCATTTTCCCTTGTCTCAAATGAAAGGTATGTGGTCCATTTGTATTAGCTTACATTTGGTCTTCCAAACAAACAAAGCAAAACAGTCCATGAAACCATTTTATTATAAATTCAAATAAAATTAAACTTTGCCACCACATATCAAGCAAGGATGTTGATAAGGACTCTAGGCTGTCATCCTGATGTTCAAATTCCAAAAGCTGTACTTCTTAGGAAACTCCTGTTGCTCTTGTAATTTTCTTGGTTTCTCAAATGCTTATTTGTTTGGATAAACACACAATCAGATGCTCAGCTTCTATCAAAAGATGAAAAGTCATCCATGCCTCCAAAATAATTTAAGTTTAATATTATTCAGGAGTTCCATTTTTTTTTTTCATTTTAGCAGAAGAACTAGGAGTTAGAATTTGTCTCTGACATACTTTTAGAAATATTCATTGTGAGGCAGAAAATGGAATCAGGGGTTTTGGTCCACAGATGCTACACCTACACCAGCAGGGTGTGCAGCCTGCCAAAAGTGACTTTGAATGTATTCAGGTTTTGTGTTGCACAGGCTTTGAAATTATGAATTATGAATGCCCAAAGATGTAAAGCACATCATCATTTTATGACACTAAAATCACTAGAATTTCTAGTTGTGACAATATGTTAATACTTCTAAAAATCTTGAATAGTGTTCATGCTTATTCTTTTTTTTCAAGGATGCTCTTTAAGTATGTAGGTGTATATATAGTGTGGCATAGACATACCATCAAAATGCATCTATAAATGTATAACAATGGTAAGAGAAATGCCTCAAATGCTCTTCTTATTTAGTCTGGGGAAGAAAAGCTTTAAGATGTGAATCTTGCCTTATGGAGGGGAACAGCTGCTGTGAAAGTTTCCCTACAGATTGTACCACTTAACTAAAGAAATCACAGTAAAAGATGGGGTTAGTTATACAGCATGGAAATAACACAATGATAAAAAATCACAACACATACACACACACAAGCATATTGTGTTTAAGTATTGAGAACTCTACAGCTCTTTCTTTCTGCAGATTAATAGAATGGGAAAAAAAAGTGGTGTGGTCTTTATTCCTTTTTGAGACATTTTTTTTTTGATTTAGCACAGCTCCAAAAATATTGGAAAAATGGATTAATCTGGAAGTAGGTGATATTTAAAGTCCAGCCTAAACCATTCTGTGATTGGGAAAACTTAAATATTCCAGTATGCCATACCAATATGTCAGTTATGTTTTTTCCAGTGACAAACCATATACACGAGGTATAATGCAACTTTTCAAAGTACTGTGAACACGACTAGGTATGATATGCTTGTGTTTAAACTGGGAATCATCAAATTTTGGTTATATTCCTATGCCACTAGCTTCCTGCTAGACCTAGGAGAACTCTATTAACCTTTAATTGACTCTGTCACACAGTCTGAGAAATCAGTACAATATATTTGGCTCTCTTTATAATGCACTTTGACATCAGTAAAAGAAAAAAAGCTGGGCAGGTGCAAGACTGCTCTGTGTCACAGAAGTATCACAAATGCACACAGCTCCAGGGACACACAAGGGAAGATACGTGCCTGCTCTGTTTACTTCAGCTAAGCATTTTTCAAAACATTTGCCAATTTCTAATTATGTACTCAGATGAAATATGGCTGGGAGGAACCTCATAGGGTTATTCAGTCAAACTGTTCTGCTCCAAGTCAGGATCAGCTGACATTTTAGTTTGTGGCTTTCTGTCTTTATTTTTTTTTTTTTCCCCAGTAGACACAGAGAATTTATTACCTTTCAATTTTTTGGCAGAATGATCAAAAAAGGAACCAGCACCAAACAACTTTTTGTTAATGATCTTTTGTAATTATTAAAATTATTATGTTGCTGAAAAAGATGACAGGTCATTTTTCTCATGTGTCTTGCATCAACTGTTTCATGTCTTGTAAACTTCTTCAGAAAGATGTTTAATTTACATAAATAATGAAATAGTCCTGATATAGGTAAAATGTTCTTTCCTGTTGCTTCAAATTATCTTCAAACTTAATTTTTTTCTGTTAACAATAGGCAATGTTACCGTGAACTCATACAGTAAATGTAAATTAGTTTCTTTAATTAATTCTTAATTAATTTATTTATCTCATTGTCTCTTTTTTTTTTCTAATTTTGTATATATTGGTTTATTATAAAAAAACAAAGCATTATATCTTGGCATATTTTTTCAAGTACTTAGATGTGTTATGGTGTTGTCTCATTCCTTTAGACTACTTAGCTTTTCTACTGTCCTTTGTACAAAAAAACACCAATATTTTTATGCACAGAACAACAATGGTATTTATTTAAGATTAGTTAAGTGTTTCTAAACTCAGTGATTAATCAAGCACTATATATTAAAAAGATGAATCTGTCCTGAACTTTCATAGTCTGATTTACTATTTATTTGACATCCTGTTCTTTCTGTGACTTGATGCTGAATGGTTTTCCTGGAGAAAGGGGTGAAAATAAGAGTGAACAGTCACTTTATTACATACTCTGACTTTTTAAATTACTTTTAGTAATTTATATTATGACTAAATATTAAATTATAATGTCTAGGAAATCAAACTGAAATTTTATTAATCAGTTCTCTGCAGTCTGCTGTTTCTAGAGAACATTAAATGAAGGTGTCTGCTAAGAACAGTAGCACAGGTGAAACATCTGTTGTAGATTAAAGTAACCTTTATGAAATTCATAATAATTTTCAAATATATGCCTATAAAAAAACACAGCTAGGTCAGTATTTGTGTTCTTTTAAGTGAACCAGTACAAATCTCAAACTATTGGAACAGATTTCACAAATACAACAAAAAATAATTTGTCTCATGGAAAAACTAAAGCACTTACTAAACAGTGCACACCATGACATTATCTCAAAGTATTACTTAAAAATTAAATCATTTTGCTGCACACCGACATTGGTTAAATATTAATAAATTTTCATCACATGAAGGAAATCTGAAGGAAATGCTCTAATATGATTCATATGCAGAATTCAGAAATAAAATCAATTATCTCAGGGGATTCCATCTCTAACTGTTAGGCTATCCTCACACTATAAATATTTCTGCTTCATATGCAGAAAAATTATGCAACAATTAACATTCCAAACAAGTATTACAGCTAACTAAAGTAAAGACAAATTACAGGAAAGATTATTCTGTTCTTATAACTGTATATAATGCTATTTCTGTAAAAGTGCAATGCAAAAAAAAAAAAAAATTAAAACCAAAACAAAACCAAAAAAGAACCAAGAAAACTAAACTGGACTGTATTATTATTTCCACTTTAATTAGGCAAAAAAACCCATAATTCCATGAAAGACTACCACAGATAATGACTTTTTTCTAAGCATTTTCAGGGGGTGTCCTGATGTCTTCTCTTAATATTGACTACTTAATGGATACTTTGCATGTTGTAGCAGAAGACTGAATGACCTAATCAGAATTATTTCACTAGATTTCTTTCCATGGATCGGAAAATGTAGAGTTTGGGCAAATTGTTATTACTATGAGCAGACTGTTAACTGGGTAAGTATTGTTTACATAAACAGAAATTTTACAACTGTCTGTTCAACGAGCTGAAAAGAAGCACTAAGCTATTGAAGAAAAGTTATGTGCTGACATTAGTAACTGCAGGAACTTGCTTTTGAAACTTTCCCTCATAATATGTAACCTGAAAGAATCTTGAAGATCTAGGGATTAATTCTGCTGAAGTCCATTACAGCTCTAGCTGTGCAAAATTAATGAACAAGTAAAAGAGTGCCACTAGCATTTTTTTGTTCTTTCATCTCTTTATTGGTCAATTGTTCACATTCAGGAGGAACCCCAAGCATTTCACTCTTTAATTTAGTTAGTATCTCCATCAAATATTCTAGGCTTTGCTGGCAACCTCAGATTTCCTGTGACCACCTGCTCTTTACCGTTCAGGCAAAGTGTTCACCAACAGGAGACATGTCCTAAGATTGTTATGAATGATAGAACCATGTCCCAAATCCAAAAAAATGAAAAATCCCGGCTAGTCATCAGAAACTATTCGATCCAAGAAAGCACTCTGGTCTCTCCAGTCCAGTTACTGACACCTGGGCAGATGCACTCACCAGCCTATGGTCCCATGCCTGTTGCTGGCACTCAGACTCCTTCACACAGGCACCCTTTAAACACATTTCTGCATCCCATAATGTGTCCTATGCTCCAGCATTGATTCACTGTGATGGGTGTCACATGTGGACTCATTGCAATGAGTCAGTGCTGGAGCACCTTTTGGATTGGGTGGGGTGACTGCCTAGGTATATAGAACACTTTATGGATCCAGGAGAAGAGCATTTGGGGATTGCTCATGACTCATAATGGGATGTTTAGGGAAGAACCAAAAGTGTTGAAGTAAATCCTGAGTAGGAACAAGATTGGGAAAACATAAGGATAAGGAGATAAAAAAGGCTAGTTGTATGTAAATATCTAGGTGCTCAAAATAATTTGTCAGGCCATGCCCCTCATTTGCTCAGCACAAATTTTATCCATTTTTCCTGTGGGAGGGATTCCCTCTTCTGTGTACATGTGGAAAAGGGTCTGAATGCCAGCAAGCGTTGTGGGACCACAGGTCAGAGGGTGCATTGGCCTGGGTTCCAGCAAGTTGCCAGGAGAGACCAAACTGAGTGAAACCCAAGTGCCAGTCCTGGTGTGGGACTTGAGCCAGAGGCCCCAGTGTCTGCAGTGCAGCACCTGGACTTACCCTTGGTGTCTACTTGTAGACAAGTAGACCCTTACTTGTCTAGGGTGTGATCCCTAGAAAAAGTTCAGTCAGATGAGCCAGCATCTGGTGACTTCAGGCATCTGGAGGGAAGAGGTGTCTCCACCAGTGAGACCCCAGGAGGAAATGGGACTTTCCCAGACTTTAGGAAACCAGAGGAGTGCCAGCAGTTTCTAGAGAGACCATAGACCTGCTGGTGTGTGTGTCTGTAAGGGTGAGAATCTGGGGAACCTTGACTACAGGGTATCAAGGGAGTCCCAGGCAGCTCTGGGTGTTTGAGTGTTATGTGTGTATTGAGTGAGATGGTCTGCACCAGCAACTGGAGAGGGGGTGTAGTGTCAGGGGCTAGTATGGGGCTAGTATGTCCAGGTGCTAGAAACCAGGGAGACTGAGATCCAGGCACAGCTACTGGACAAACTGAGTGTCCTAGCCCAGCTTCTGAGGAAGGTCCATGTTAGACATACATAGGTACATGTTTATATTAATGTGCATAAATATATTTTCACTAGCAGACCTCCACTCTCCTCAGCTAGAGATGTGGGCAGAATAAGGCTGTTTCTGCTGTGTGTGTTTGTGGGAGTGCTCTGTGTGCCTGTGCTCTGTGTGGACAGCTGTGTGTGTGTGTATGTGGGATATACATGTGCTGTGTGTGTGCCTGCTGGGGCCACAACCTCAGTTTGCTGCTGGATGCATCTACAGCATGGAGCAGTAAATGCCTCAGCAGCCTCTTGGTCTGTTGGACCCAGCATGATGTATTTTTCTGTAACAATAACTTTTTTGAAAATTGATTTTTTCTTTTTTTTGGTATATTCTCCATGGTGTCTTATTCACTATACATTACTCAATGCTACCTTTTAGATCTTGTTTTCTAGAACTCCAATCTGCATCTGGGACTGCTTTAATTTAAAATTCCTCGCTTTAGCTGACATACATTTTGAAGGTGACCTGTCCAGACAGTACTCTACCTGTTGCCCCACTAATGAGTAAACAGGTTTAACACATCTTGCACACTTACATTCTAGTATATATATATATAGTATGTATATATACATACCTTGAATATGATGTTTGTTTTCTTTCATGACAGGATGATTTTACAGATTCAAGTTCAGTTTATGACCCATTCTAATCCCTGAAAAGTCAGGGAATTAATTTCTTCACAACCATTTGTTTATCTTCCCACTTACGCTGTTAATTATATCTGTCTAAATGTAGTTCCTTGCACTTGTCTCTGTTGAACTGCATCTGGTTTTTTTTCCAGACCATTTCTTCAATTTGTCAAGATCATTTTTGATTCTCATCCTATCCTTCAGTATGCCTACAGTCCCTCCCAGCTATGTGTTGCCTGGAAATTTAATCATATGCTCTTGATTCCATCATCCCTGTTGTTAATGAAAAAAAACGAATGAAGCTCCACTCTGTACATCTTTTCATTCTGGCAGTGAACCACAAATAATTCTCTGGGCACAGTTTTCCAAACATTGTTTAAGGCCTCTGTAGAAGAGTCAACAAAAATCGACTTATTTACCTGGATTATTAAAAAAATAAAAAAAAAAAAAAAAAAAAAAAAAAAAAAAAAAAAAAAAAAAAAAAAAAAAAAAAAAAAAAAAAAGAAGGAAAAGAAGAAGTTATCACATATAAAAAAGCATCCTAAATTCCCTGGGCCTCTGATCTCATGATGTAAAAAAATTAGGTGAGTTGGACCAGATTTATTTTTTTTCAAGCTCAGATTAATTAATCAATTATCTTTCAGAATCATGATGTAGTTTATTAACAATTTTTTCTTTGTCAGCATAAATCTATATCTCTCTCCTACACACCCCTCTTCCTCACAAGTTCTATGGCCACTACTGCACTGCTTTTCCTTGCACTTCAGGGCAGAATATATGTCAAATGGACATATATTGCTAAAGGTATAAGGATATAATAGCATAACTTCTTATCTATATAGAAGTTTCCATAAGTTTTGAAGGTGTCTAAGCTCTTAACACAGAGAAAATAGACCCCCCAGTTTGATTTAATTACGCATACAAGTGTCTAATATCATTTGTGGTCAAGCAGTGTCTCCAAGACAGTCACGGGGGATATGATACCAGATCAGTGTGAGCCCCATGTCCTCATTAGCTAGCCTGAAGATCACAAGTGGTACTAGAGGTACCTTTGAGCAACCAAAATGCATTTTGTATTCCATTGACCACAGTGGGAATTTAGGATTAGCAATATATGTTGCAGGGTATTCTTACTCTGATTCAAGTTCCCTGTTTCGATAGGATGTTTGGCATGTGTCCATGAGGGTATTTTAATCCAGTACCTGGCATTCCTTTAAGCACCTATATAACAAAACTGAATTTAAGGGTTCTAATTTCAAATTGATATGCAGTCATAGATCCTTCTTGAGATGACAATGAATTGCCCTGAGATGTTTGCAGAATTGCTGAGTTATGTAAATCATCACTAGTATGAATTTCCTACTGATGCCTAGATTCAGTTCAAACATGTGGTCTTTGCTCAGACTAAACACTGTCCTCTGCTTCTAAGATACTTCTCTGTGTGCTGACTGACCTCCAGTTGCTTCTCCAGAAGGATTTGTGTCATAACTGCTCCATGAAGATATCACAGATATCCTAAAGTTCATCAAAAAACATTACATTCTATATTTCAGTAAGGGAGACAGTTCTCATATTCTCATATTCTGCCTTCATTGGCATTGACCACTCTAATCAGCTCAAGCTAACCTTTTGAGCCAGACAGAATTAAAAAAAAGATGCATTAAACATTTCATCCTCCTTGGTGTCACTTGTTTACAATCCACTCTCCCCAGTGAACAACAGACCAACAATTTCTCACTAATCCCTCTACAAAGTTCACTACAATTTTTGATGACTCAGAGCATTTGCATCTTGTTTTCTGTCTTAGCCTTTCCAACCCACATCTCTTTATGCTTGTGCTACTTTTTTATAAACCTAATGGAAACTTGCAACTTGCTTCTACTTTCTATAAGATTTCTGCTTAGGTTTGAGTTTAGTGAAGAACTCAAGACTTAGTCACATTGCTCTCTTACCTGCTCTTCCTTCCCTTCTTCCATATTCGGATAGTTAGTATTTTGCATACATATTATTATTGTTCCTTAATCCTTTTATCCTTAAAAACTCATTTATCAAGACAATTTTATTTAATGCTTTCTTTTACAGATTTGTAAAACATGGCTTTTTCAAATATCTTTCTTTCTTTAAATCAGGTCAAACTGAATCAACTAATTTGAAGCAGTTTTAACAATTTAATGTATTATTTTAAATACTTCTCACTCACTTCATTCATGCAATGGTACAGACCTTATCCATACTAGAGTGAAAATTGAAATGGTTTTGCTGAGTTGTCTCTCTGTAAGGCAGTACTCCCACATTCTATTCATGAAGTCTGAGGAAGAAAAGGCCTTTGCACATGCATAGGATTATAGTATCATAGAATAACAGAATTGTTAAAGTTGGAAAAGACCTCTAAGATCATCAAGTGAAACCATCAACCTGGCACCACCATGTTCACCACCAAACCATGTCCTCAAGTACCATATCAACATGCTTTTTTGAGCTCTCCAGGGATGGTGACTCTACCACTCTCCTGGGCAAAGAGAAGCAATGTTCATTATGTAGATGTGGGCTGAGACATTAAATACAAACTCTTCTAACAAGTAATACTCTCCAATGATTGAAAGCCAGAACTACTTCAGTAAACAGGAAACAAATATTGTATCGTATGATTGATCTCATGATAATTCAAGAGGGCTTCGTCTGTCTCAGTAAAAAGATGGATACTGTGGGTTATTGAATTGAATCACACTAATCAACAGTTATGTCATCAAAATATTTTAAAAGTGTCTAAGGGGACCTGGCAGATAGCAAACCGTAACTGGCTTCATTGTTTGCAGTCCAAGACTATTTTATTTGCCTAAATTCTACAACAAAATGAATTATCTTTGCATGTTTCTTTTCAGTCATATCTTCCTCTTTCAGGAAGTTAATCTGGGGTTCAATATGGGGTTCTAAACACCCCAGTTATGTTAACATCGACATGCACGCAATCTCCCAGCTCTTACTGCAGCCAGCTGAGATATAGGGCTTAAATTATTCTCTAAAGGCAGGTCTGTTATCTTAGAGATTATCATATCTTAGAGATATGGTGGACTATGCTGCCTGGCATTCATGTGTCATGACAATAAGATCTTTTGTCGATAACCTTTTGTAGGCGTGTTTTCTTAACTGCCAACACACACAGATACTGGCATCCTTTTGGTCATTCCAAGTGGCAATATTTAGCCAACTGAGCTGAGGCCCTACTGGCTGTAACTTGGATAAAGAACAGCTCAAGCAATTATATGAAATAAGTGCAATTTTGATGTCAAAAAAGAGCATTATGATTTTTCCACAAGACAGCTTATTCCCATTTCTATACAAACCAGTTCTTTGAAACCAAACAAGCAGTTTCAAGTTCAAGAGAAAAATTATTAAGTTTATTCTTTCTACATCACTTTTAGAATACCTTAGACTTGATATAAGTTTTACTTAAGAAGCCACAAATTTTCTCTTCCAGATTTTTTAAGCTCTACTGCTTTCCAAGACTTCTCAGATCTGTTGCAACATTGATTTGTTCAACATAGCCCCTTTTCATATACAATATTTTCCTGTTATCTTCTTTTAAAATGAACTACTAAATAACACAGCATCCTACAGCTTCCCATCAAGCAAATGTGTTTCAGTGGCAAGTGGTCAAGCTGAATTAAATGCATCTCTACACTCAATGAATTGCAAGTCTTTTGGGATCACATTTTAAGAGGTTCTGTTATTTGGCAGTTCATAGAAATGCATGAAGTAACTTTATTTGAACACAACTTCAGTACTGGATAATAGAATGCATTTTAGCAGAGTTGCAAATGTGCCCCCATGTATAACAAAACATCTTCTCAATGCATTGGGAAGAATGACAATTTATTTTCTGTATGTGCATGTTTATATTTAGTAATTAGCCAGAAAATGTAAGAAGCCAATAGTTCATTTGCAAGGTTTGTTGTCCGGTTGCTCATAAAATCAAAACATTTTTATTTCTCATTCTTAACACTGAAAAATCTCTGTTGGCTTTTCAGCCAGTATGTCATTTTTGCCTTTTGAGGTTTCATGCTTAGAATGATTGCATAATATGAGATTATATACATTTTAGGTCTTCATGTGCTACATATCCTTCCTGATATTTGTTCTCCCAGTTTTATGCTTCAATACAGGCATAACCTTTCACTAACTGTGTTGGTTTTTTTCTGAATATCTTCTACCAGTTCTTCACTTAGACACAAAGCACAGTCACTGATTTTTCCTTTATAATTTTTGTTGTTTCATCTTCTATTGCAAGAATGTTCCATGAATCCATTTCCATAAGAGAAATATCTCAAACTGCATGGCAACTAGATAATACTGAAATTTTGATGAACAGGCCTGGAAATCTGTAAATTAGTGAGCTTTACTGAAATGACCCACTTTATTTGCTAACCATTCCTATTATTAATAGGAATCCATATGAATGTAGTCTAATTTAGTCTCTGGCTATATTTGTGACTCCCCCCATTCTTAAATCAACTTGGAAGATTTAAAATGCATCTTCATAGCAAAAATGCCTCCCAAATATATCTCATGAATACTTATTTTCAGTTTTGGTGCCAGGCCTGCAATAATCAAGGACATTTGATAGTGATGATGGACATTTTAAAACAATACATATTTAGGAATACTTTAATTCTTATGAATAGATCTGTTTGACTGGTTGATGGAGCCAAGATTCAAAAATTATCATTTGGGGAGAGCTATTGTTTTTCTGACAAAAAATAACAGATTTGTAATCTTAAACCCACAAAATCGTATCTTCCCATTGTTCTCTGTTAAGACAAGGCTTCAGCAACCTCTCCTCATTCCTCCCTTACCTGAGAGCCTTTCTCCATTATCACCTGCTCTCTCACATACCCAAATACTGAAAACTACGATTCTCCCTTTTGTCTCCTGCCTACACTTCCACCAGCAAGAATCACTCTCTCTACTTTGCAGAGTTTACCTATCAGATTCTCTCCAGAAATGCCTCAAGGCAATCACCAATCCCCACTCTCTGAATGCTCCTGATACCTTACTGCAGCACACAGTCAGGTGAAAGAAACTGAAAGGAAGCTGAAAGCACCTGAAGTACAATTCAGGCACCCACATACAAGCTGCAGTCTCTAGGACCCATTCCTAAACCTTTAGGAAGTCTGGGGTATCTGCAAGGGATTTCTGTATATGAGGTGTGACCTGCAGGAGACATCTTCTGAAAAAGACATCTTCTGAAGGCTAGAAAGAATTTTATATTGAAAAAAGTGCTCCTAAAGGTCTATATTTAAGCAATGAAACCTCCTTCTGCTTTACAATATGTTTTTACCTAGGCATCAACTAATCTCAGCCACGCATACCTAAATTCTTATCTACTTCCCTCAGGATATCCTCTGTGACTCCACAGTCCTCTTCCAATCCCCCTCGACAGTTGCTCACATTTTCAGTAGCAAGTAAAGCCTAGAAGAGGTTTTAACTTATTATTACTCATTTTGTTGCCAAACAGAACATTGTAAGTAGATGAAACAGATTATGTAGAAAAGAGAAGTAGGTGGCAAAACAATTATCAATGTTAAGGAAAGAAATGGAAGCTCAAATTTGTCATTTATAGAACCAGCACCAGATAATAGTGATCTCTTGAAATTCCCAACTTGCTACATTTAAAATATATGTAGCTATGTTGTCCATAATGCTACAAAATGCCTGAGATCTCTTAGAACACAGGGAAGTTTTCCTTTGCACAAACATTCAGAGTCTGCCTGATCCTAGAGCAGCTCAGTACACCAAAACATATGGTAATTCTGGATAACATGATTCAGTGTCACACCAACAGTACTTAAGATAAAGCTCCAGGCTAAGTAACCTAGTTCCACACTGAAAGACGGATAATTTTTTTTGTGTGTGTGTTAACCAGTGAGTAGTATGTAATCTCAGGCAGGCAATGCCTCTGTAACAGATACTGTGCTGGTACACTAGAAGTGGCAGAATATGTTCTGTTTATGCTACTGGCCTAGATGTCTCAAATGATTGATTTTTTTTTTAATTTTTTTTTTACTGTAGTACTTGTGTGATTTCCAATAAGTGATCTGCTGATTTTTCTGTCACTGATCTTTATATATAAAATGATGGAGTAGTTATTCATAGCTATAATTATCTCTAATTATAGAAAATGCTTGTCTTCCTTACGCCCTATAACAGTACTTTCTGTATTTCCTACAAATGTATGAAATCTCTAGAACAAATACTGCTTCATTGTTACCTAAGTACAATTCAGGGAAGAATGAGGAGTGCAGACAGAGGGGGATTGTGGCCAATCCATGAACGCTGCTCTCCAATACTTTTGTTGTTCACGATTTTCCCACTCTGCAGTGTGGGGTTCCACAGGCCACAGTCCCTTCAGCAGATACACACATGCTGCAGGGGGTGGGCTGGAGCTGGAAATCATCTGTGTGGGTAAGTACTAAAAGAAATGTGGCCCATGGAGGGACCAAGTTGCAGAGGGGGAAAAGCATAAAAAGAAGCAGTATTGGAGACGACCTGTTGTGGGCTGCCTACAATCCTCTATTTCCTCTCCTTCTGCACTGCTTGGGGTGGAAGGAAGTGGTAGAGTCATCAATGAAATATTGAAGTTGAGCCAGGGAAAAGGCATGGTTAAGGGAGAGTGGTCTACGCTTTTTTCTTACCATCCAGCTCTATTTTAATTGACAATAAATTAGATCAGTTTTCTCAAGCTGAGTTTGTTTTGGCCCATGTTGGTACTTGATAAGTGATGTTCTGTTGTTATCTGAAGTCACAATATACTGCATCCTATTTTTTCTTGCTTACTTATTCTGTCCTGTTGAGAAGGGAAAGTAAGAGTTGGTGGATGGGGATCTGACAGCCAGCCAAAGTCAACTCACTGTAAGAAAAAAAATAAAATTTAAAAAAAACAATTCTCTTGTATAGAAAATTTCTAAGTATTAATAGCAACACATTTAAACTTTTTTACACACACTTCCTGGAGTTTACCTCTCCTGTTGTTTGGGGTTTTCCAAATTACCCTTCACTTCTCTCTGGGGTGGTAATATTGATGCCTTGGGGTAGGGAACAATGAGTCATCAGTGTCCCTTGCCCTTCACCATGGATGACTATGATGCTTGTGGGTTTTTTTCCCCTTTCCAGGATCTTGTTCAATATTTTCTAATCTGCTTTTATACCTCAGTCTTTCCTGATTGGTCAGCAAGTTCCCATTATACTTAAATATGCAAGATATGATGCAAACTATTTCGTATTTGTTCTCTTTGCTGCTCCTCAAACTGTTTTTGTCTAGTTCCAGGTGTGAACTTCTCTGACTGATCATTAGTCAATTTATAAGGATGGGGTTATTTATGACCAGTACCAAGTCTATGAGCCATGTATTAGCATCCCATGCCTGTACTCCCTTATGTTGTACCCTATTTTTCCACTTCTCTGGGCCCCTGCTAAGAGGCATATATTTCTCCACATTACATTACGAAATTACAGTCATAAATTCTTAAATTTATACAGAATAACTGCTTGTTACTGTTATCTCTACAGAAACTATGGTGTGTCACACAGAGATAAGCAAAACTGCTTAGACATAGACTCCTGATCACAAGAGAAGTTGCTGCAACAGCAAAACCAGGTGAAATAAAACCTCTAGACAGGTCAAGACAAGCTCAGAGTGAGCCTCACAAGCCTCAGTCCTGAGGTCCTTAGAGTCAAGATGAAGCACGTGGCTTAACTGCACTCACAATCTCTCTACTATCTGTCCTCCAGCAGTGCAGGGACATGGGGAACAGGGCTTCATGGTGGGTTCATCAGAAATCTCTGCTGCTCCTTCCTTTGCAGGGGGACAACTCATCACACTCTTCTCCTGCTCCAGTGTGAGGACCTTCCTACAGGAGACAGTCTTCCACAACTTCTACAACATGGCTCCTTCCCACAGGCAGCAACTCTTCACAGATTGCTCCGGCATGGGATACAGTATTTCAGGAGCAGGTTGCTCCAGCATGAGTCCCCAGCGGGGTCACAAATCCTGCCAGAAAACGTTCTCCAGCATGGGCTTCCCATGGGGTCGCAGCCTCCTTCAGATATCCACCCGTTCTGGCCTGCAGCCCTCCAGGTTTCTCTCTGCTCCACCATGGTCCTCCACAGGCTGCAGGGACACAGCTGCCTCACCAAGGTCTGCACTACTGCCTGCAGGGGAATCTCAGCACCTGGATTCCTCAACACCTCAACACCTCCTGCCCCTTCTTCTGCACTGACCTTGGGAGAGTTGTTGCTTTTGCATATTGTCACTCTTCTCCTTTGACTTCTGCTGGTGTAGCAGCAGGGTTGTTTCCCCTTCTTGACTACATCATCCCAGAAGTGCTGTCAGCATCGCTGATGGGCTTGGCCTTGGCCAGCAGCAGGTTCATCTTGGAGCTGGCTGGCATTGACTCTGTTGGACATGGGGAAAGCTTCTAGCAGCTTCTCACAGAGCCAGCCCTGTTGCCTCTTCACTATCAAAATCATGTGAAAAAGGGCACAACAAACATATCAGAGCTGCACAACTGAAACTTTTGTCCTTATATCAATGGATCTTTGCCAGATAATGGATATTTATCAGTTTGGTATATGTGATGACTGATTAGTCCAAAAATCCCATGCAACTCTAAAATGGAACATAATTATTTCTCAGAAAATAAACTCTTATTTTTTTGTTCCAGAGAAGCTTTATCTAGGGTTGTTGGCTTTTGATTGATTGTTCAGGTATTTGTACAAACCAATAAAATGACTATGCTTTTTATCTCATTAATGAGAAAGGACACAAGCGGAGAAAATAAAGTTTTTATTACCAAATGAATAGCACAGCAGGGTATGACTTGATAAATAGAACATTTCATTTTACCTCATGGGCCTTACTATCGCAGTCCGCATCTCCTGAGTAATTTAATGAACTCTGATGGTTGAACCAGTGCCAGTTTTAATACTCAACATTTTAATCAGCTAGGAAAATAAGTTATAACTGAAAACCACTTGAATAGCACTTCAGTGTGTAAAGGAATATCTTGCAGAGAATGGTGCTTGTTAGCCTGGATGAATCAGAGAAATTGCTACCTCTGCTGGATGTAACTAGTTGGACATTGGGGGTTACTATTATTTCCCCTCCACCGGGCATTTGAATTTTGTTCTTTATAATCAAATCAGGTGTACTCTTCAGGTGTCATCCTCCATCTGTATTATTTTCCCATTATTTTTACTAAATGTTGACTTTATTGCTGACATCCAGTGTAGGCCTGGAATTGGACATTTCCAGTTCCCACTGTGAACCCAGCTGCTGGATGGAGGCACTATGGAGAAGGTGGGGCAGGACATGTGTGGCTGAGGTTGATAGATCTCTTCCTAATTATGAGAAGTGGAAATAGCTACAGAACTAAGATACTGAAAGTCAGTGGACTTCCAGAAAATTTAACAGTAGATTCTGGCTTTCTGTTCTTGTCCATTCATTCCGCCCAATAATGGAAATTGTCATCAAAGTGGCCTAGAGCCTATTTAATTTCACATAAGCATTTTACAAAGGACTGCCCTACTTTTCCCCTTCCTTGTTTTAGGGAATAATATGAAAGGAAAAAAAAAAGAATAAAAAAAGGAAAAAAAGAATGAACAGTGAAATGTTCTTTTTCTCTTTCCAAGCAGGAAATGAACAGAATCCATTTACACAGCTATTTTGTACTTTATGTCTTAGTCACTGCAAAAAAAGAGGAGGAACGAGTATGAAAAGTGGAAGAGAGTTTTCGTTCAAATGAAGTTAAAGGGATTATGGTAAATGTATCTATATTTGTAATGGGAAATTTGTAGGTCCACATTTGCTATTTAATGATTCCTGTAGCAATTGGGATCAAGTTTTCCCTGACAGAAAGAAAGAATGCTTGTCAGGTATTCATGCACTTGCTGTTAATTTTGACACATCTCACATTTGAATCCTAAATATTTGCATTGAATAAATATTATTCACTCAATAATTGTTGTGATTTGTTTCACAGCTACTTTTTATAATTACTTCTTATGCAGTGCAAAATTGTTGTAATTGCATGTTCAGACACCTTTCTGACACCGGTAATGCCATATTACATGTAATTCCTTTGTAAAAGACTATACAACCTTAGTAACTAATTCTAGAGACGTACTAAAAGAAGTTTAAAATGCATGTCGTATTCACAATAGGTGTTTCAAAACCACCCTTTTTGTGTAACATTGAAACTTCCACACCCATAGTAATTGTACTGTACTATTGTGCTGGCATCATCCATTGTATATCTGTTCTGAATTTTCTCCTCCAGTGCTTCCTCCTACCCTATTATTTGTCACTTTATTTAATTTCTATGTTTGATACAGTGTCTATTGTTCTAATGGAAGGTTTCTAATAGCCTTCAGTGGGTGTTGGATTGCACTTTGGGCCTTTGTGTCTGAACAAAAATATATATGACAAGTTCATCTGTAAATCAGTTATTTAAGAGAAAAATATTTTAAAACCTAAAATTAAAATACTTGTATTAGATGCATTAATGATCTTACACTCCTTATTCAGTAACTAATATATTAGTCAAGAAAATAGTCTATTTTTTGAGTGTTTGTTTTGTAATTTTCAATAAAATTTGAAGTTTATTTATTTATTTGTTTGTTTTTCAGAGCTTTTAGGGATATATTTAGTAGGAATTCTACAGCTGATTTAACTGTACTAAAATGCTTAGCTTAAAAATCAGTCAGTTTCTTCAGTATATTGTGTTATAGAGATGATACCATTTCTCCTCATGGTCTCGTGTTTAATACCCCAGAAACAATTATTAGCTCATGTACATTATAGGTTACCCAATATTCCCAGATTTTCTCTTGAAAATCTCTTGTTTAGCTAAAGTATATGTCTTGGAAAATTCCATTTTGATAGAGAGACAGCCCACCACTTTGAAAAGTTCTCCTTAATTTTAGTCTAAGTTAAAGAAACACCTACATGCTTTTTTGTTGTTTTATGTCTTTCTCAAGGACATGAAAAAAATGTTTGTTTTGCACCTGTATCTTATATTTTTGTAAAGATACTGACCATTGGCATTAACTTTGTCCTGGGTAGGCAGCAGGAATGCATACCAGGAATATATGAAATACTCCAGAATAAGCTTCTTTGTGATCAAACGCAGAAACAAAACCACACATGTGATTGTTTTGTTAATCATTAACAGAATTCCTAAACTTCTTGCTAATATGGTCATTTTTTTAAATTTCACCAAATCTGCTTAACAAAATTTATTTTCTTCAAAACCCTATTGACTCAATTTAGCACAACCCAAATCCCAGTGTAATTTGGTTTGATGTAGTTTATTTATTTGCTTTAAGCTATTATCTAGAATATTAGGCTGTATTTGAGCTGATCATCTGGTTACTCCTTTCTTGGTACTTACTCAATAATTAGGAGCTTTCCAGTACTGTAGATGCATTTTTTTAAGAGGTATTAAAACCTGATCTTGACAGACAGATGTTCCTGTAAATTACCAGGACTTGTCAATGTATAACTGAAATGCCTTTTTTCCCAAGCAAATAGCTGTCTTGAAAGTGCATCATTATGTCTTAGATATTATAAGCAAGCAAACCAATAATACATAATTGCCTTCTTGTGATTCCCCATTCTGCTTTAATTATATCACTCTTGCTGTATTTTTATATTTTATTGTAAACATTTTTTTACTGGAAATAAATTTTATTCATTGAGTGAGTGTCTAACTTAAAGCTTAACTGAAGAACACAAATTTTACCACAATATAAATAATAAATAATTACAAAGCAGGTAAAAAAAAAGTAGAACTCAATTTCAAGAGGTTCTTGTAATATGAATTGTAGGTATCTATGTCCCCAAACATTTAAATGTCTTTTGTGATACTGTTCATGTATCACTCATGGCAGAGATCTGGATATCATTATTTTATTTCTAATACATCTATTAAAGACAATCATTAAAGAAATATGAAGCACTATATAAAAGAATTTTCCAAATATATTCAAAAAAATTTGGTGTGTTTCAAGAAATTATAGTTTCCAAAGGTATCTCTGAGGTAGATATCTCCTGATAGTGTATCTAGTGAGATCACAAAAAAAAAAAAAAATTATGGAGGGAGGGAGGGTAATCTTATTTAAAAAAAAAAATACATGTTTTGCTCCAAAATTTTACAAACCTGGCAGAGAAAAATGCAGGTAAATAAAATTTTCTGAAGTGAAAAATCATTGTGATAAGCACTATAAGGGATTTTTCCTGAGAGGGAAAGCATGGAAGACAAATCAACAGAGAGTATTGTAAAATTCCTTGCCGATTCTTTGTCTGATATAATTTGTAAGTTGTTTACTAAAATATTAAACCTTTTTATCTTTGAAAATTAAAGACAACCAAATTAGATTCTGGCACATAGACTTGTAGAAGAATTAGATAGCTTTGTTATTGTAATGAGGTCAGAAATAATATTTCTTGGGTTTTGTGAATTGCTAATTTAATTCTTGAGAGCAATTTACATTCAAGGACACTCTGCAGTACCATTTTTAGTGAAAACAATCAATATTTTATTACTTTTCTTTAAAATATTGCTTACAAAATATGCAGCTAGTTGGCTTGCAAACAACTCTCACTGAGGTTTCCTACCAGCTGTCAGGCACTGGTGAGGGAAGTTGATCAGTAACCTGAAAACAGGTGAAAACACCATAATGTTCCCGTAAGAATTTATCATTAAGCCTAATATTGAAAGCTTTTTTGTCTATAAAACTGCTAAACAAGTAAAACATCAGCCAGTCATTGAAACATGTTATCTGCATTATTTCTTCTATAATATAAGCAGTGTTCACTTGGCTATCAAGATTTTGAAATTAACGTACATCCACTTGTCTCACCATAACTATAAACAGACATGTGATTGGGAAGGTTTTCAAAGTAATATAGAAATAGGAGATGTCTTCTTCAAATGCATTCAACTGGAAAATTTCTTGGCTGTCTCCTCCCAAAAACCTGAGCTAGTAACCATCATGAAAATATGACCTAAGATACTCAAAATATTCATCCAGAATGACAAAATGAATGCTACCTTTTGCAGCTAAAGTCTAAGTAAGATATTCTAGACTGTGTTTAATGGCACAAAACACTTGAGTTAGACAACTTAATGAGACTTTTCAGACGCTAAATCCTCAGAAATTACTGAGAATGAGAATGATCAATAAACAACCATTATGCTCTCTCTCTCTCATAAATAACTGAAGTCAGAAAAGCCTAATTTGGTGGAAGACAATAGAAAATATGATACCGTAAACACAAAAATACTTCAAGCAAATAAGAGTTGCTTTATAGTAAGGCATGGAGTTTTAACTTTTATGGGTATAGACCAGCTGGTGATCACATTTTTTTTTAATAAAAGGTTTAATGAAATATCAGATCCATGAAACACAAGTGAGAAAGTCACTTTAAGCTCCTTATTTTACTGGCAATAGTCTTAGTCGCTAAATTACGTCTCCCAGGCAGAGACTTAGTTGTGTAAATACCTAGCAACAAGTGCTTAGCAGGCACTGATGCATCTGAAACATTTCAGGTGTTTAGTTCCCAAAGGGAATAGAGGGTGTAAATCAAGTTCTGCAGGAAGATCACTGCTCTGAAGGGGTGGTAGCTGGGAGTCAGGCAGGATAAAGTTAGGGCTTAGACACCTCTGTGTTTTCTCAAATATTTTGCTTGTTCCTATTTAAAAAATTCAGATGATGATTTCCCAGCTTAGATTATCAGCTAATGTAAAACTTCTGCAATTCAGTATGGTTTTACAGTCTCTGTGGTTTTGTTCTTTTCCTATATTCTTACATTTAACTTTTTCAGAATAAGTTTTAACCTGTTGTCTGCTCTAGACTGGAATGTATTCAAAAGACTATAAGCAATTGAAAAGACCTTTCATAACAGCTGAAAGAGCCAAATAAACTCTGGAAAATATAGCTACTCCTTTGCCATATTAACTTCTGCACTTTGTAGGGTGAATTTTTACTTCCTGGTCTAAGCATATTTTCACATTGTTATGTGTCTCTGTGTCACAGCCTCATTCTGGTGAAATGTACTTCAACCTTTTCCTTCAGGCATGCAGGTTGTAATATTCTCTTTGACCTCAGATTTTAGTTAGAGAACAGTGTACATAACGAGGTCAGCTGGGATACTTTCAGTGATTTCACCTTTGTTTCCTCAAAAGACTTTTGGTATGCTGTAGCACAGCTCTTCTTTCTCTTATTTTGTTTTCTTCTGCTGTCTCCCTATAAAGTGAAACTTCATTTAAATCAAAATGTTCAGACAAGTTCTCACACAGATACCCTAAGCAGCATGTGGTATTTATCTAAATTATACAGGACAATGCCTCATTTTTAATGTTTTCTAAATGCTTTTTTTCCATAATGCCACCCCAGTAACTCTACATATATTGCCTAATAAAATGTCTTTAGTGACCACCTTTAACTTATCCAATATGCTATCTTTCTACAGCTATAAGAATTATCTTGAGTTTGTGCATTTTTTTTTTCTGAACCACAAATTGTGTATGAAGAATGGAAGGTATAAATCAAAAGGAAAAAAAAAAAGAAAAACAAAAAAACAACAAACAAAACATGATCTGTGTTGGTTTTGGCTGGGATGGAGCTCATTTTCTTTATATCAGAGTGTAAGGTGCTGCATTCTGGATATGTGCTGGAAACCGTGTTGATAACACAGGGATGTTTTATCTATTGCTGAGCAGTGTTCTCAAAGCATCAAGGCCTTTTCTTGCTACACCCCACCAGTGAGGAGGTTATGTTCTGTTTATAAAGCTGGAGGAAGAAAAGTAAGAGGAGCAAATTCAGAGTGATGGCAAGTAACTGTGCATGTATAATAAAATCCTGCTTTCCTGAAAAATGGCTAAACTCCTGCTTTCCAGTGAGAAGTCTCAATGTAATTTATTTTCTTGTTATGCTTAAGTGCACAGTTTTTGCTTTCCTTCTGAAATTTTCTTCATCTTGATTCATGAGTTTTCTCTTTTTTTCCCCTTCTGAATCCTTCCCCCATCACACTGTGTGGGAGTGAGCAAGTAGCCATGTGGGGCTTAGTTGCCTTCCAAAGTTAACCCACAACATGACTTTCAGAAGATGGAGTGGGGTTCAAGCAATGCCAGTACTTTTGATTTATCTATCAAGAGCTTTTACCAGAGTTTTATAAGGAGTGAGAATAGGGAGTAAACAGTTTCAGAACAACTCTCTGATTGATTTACTTTTACATGTCATAGTGCCAGTGGGTGAGGGAAAAAACACCTTAAAGGGAAAAATCCAGAAGAAATCTGCCCATTTCTGGAAGGGAAAAAAAGCCTCCTTTATTTAATGTTTGAGGAAAAATCCAGAAAGTTTCAGAATCAAAAATTAAATTACAGTTAATCTCCATTGCCCCTTTCACAGAAATACACCATGACTTTCCCCTAAGAAGTTTTATGGAAGCAGTATGAATGATCTCATAAAGTTATCACAGTAATTTCCAGACTGTTGAATACTTCAAGGCTTCAATACTTGAAGGCTTCAAGGACCTTGGAGCCTTGGAGGACCTTCAAGTTCCTGGACCATAGGCCAAATGGCTTATACTGGAGCATTTCTTCTTCTCCTGTAACTTTTTAATTAGGAAAAGAGACTCCCACCTGCCTACAACTTCCCTTCAGGTAACTGTAGAGAACAATACCCCTGACCCTCCTTTTCTCCAGGCTATTTCCCAGTTCTCTCAGCCACATCCCACAGGACTTGCACTCTGAACCCTTTCCCAGCTTTGTTTTTCCCTGGACTTGTTCCAGCACCTCAACATCTTTCTGGAAGTGAGGGGCCCAGAACTGGACAGAAGAGGTGTAAACTCACCAGTGCCAGGCACAGAAGGACAATCACCACCCTGGTCCTGCTGGCTACACTATTGCTGATACAGGCCAGGATGCCATTGGTCTTCTTGGGCACTCTGCTTATGGTAATTTTTGTTCTTATGCTTTTTCAGTTCAAATTGTTTGAAACAGCATGAAAAGTGTGTTCCAGTCCACCAGAGTTATGTTTTTATAGCATAATAAAATGTACATGCTGGATGCTCCAGCAGGTGTTACAGGGGTAGTATAGCAGCACTAGAGGGAAGGAACAAAGGAACAAACTAGCTCAGGCGAGTGCTAGTTTTTCTTTATTTTTTTTTCCCTTTTATCTCTTTTTTATTTTTTTTTTAAGACCAAATTCAGAAATATCACTAGTTCTTGTCTGTCAGAAAGCTAATTGTAATGATTTGTATGACAGCTGGGAGCAAGCTGACAATTAAGCAGGATGGACAGACAAGTGTTCAGTGCCTGAGTTTGCTGCTTGGTGAATGTAACTGTCACTCTAGACATATACCATCTATCTCTAGATGATCTCTATACCAATCTACCTCTATCAAAATCAGCCATGTGGCACCTGCCACCTCAATGGAACATACCTGCAGGGGAAGTATGCAGGCATCATTTCAAAAGTACATTTCCTATATAAATACTTTTTTCATAAATTCTGAAACTTCAAGAATGTTGTAATTTAGTCTATACACACTGTACCTGTCATTCTTCAATAGATTTGTACCTATTGATGTAAGATATGTCCAACTTAATCATCTGGAACTGCTGGTGCCAAGGTGCACTTTGTTGCCATGTGATTTCTGAAATGCAGAAACCTTTCCATATGGCCATCACTTGGCAACTTGCTTTGAAGTCCTTCCCATTAACCCTGAGGACAACAGGGCTGGGAAATGTTTTAGAAGTTTCATCTTTTATTCAGGTGGCTATCAGTGACAGCTTTAAATAGAAAAAATGTTCCCATGAAAGCTTTTTCATTCAAGAGCTCAATATTTTTTGTTCTTCCCTTAACAAAAAATGCACTTTGCAAGCCGTAGGCTATGTTTCTTTATGCTATAGCACCCCTGGGCTACACAGCCAGTGTAGCAAATTTATGCCACATGTGTAAGCAAACACGAGGATCTTCATTCTAACATTGTAAGAAGAATTTTTCACTCAGAATGGCAAGCTTGATTAAAACGTGCACTATGACTGCTTGTCATTGTTAGCTACTCATCTGTCATCAACTTTCATGCAAAAAGATGGAGAATCAGAGAAACAGACTTAAGCAGATTTGATCATAAAGACTTTTAATGAAAGCACATTCATCTGTAGCAAGCTTTAAGTGGTAAGGAAACAGCTCAGTTTCATTAAAGCAAAATTCAAATGCTTCTCTGTGATGGTGAATGTGTAATAAATGAAATTTCCACATGCCAGAAGGACAGAACATATTTTTTAAAATTTGTTAATAATTATTCAACAGTGATCTTTAAAGTATTAAATTAAACAACCCTACAAATGCAGGGTTTCCTCAGGGAAGGTTTTCTCTACTTAGTATAGAAATTTTGTTGTATATTTTTTTGAAATATGGGCATGATCACATGACAATGTGGTTGTATTTCCATGGCTTAACAAACTACTGCCTAGAAACTGAGACAGTAGACCACATTCTTGATCTTAATCAGTGGCAATTACAAGTCATATTTATTGGCCTCCATTGTATTTCATTACATAATGTAAAAGAAGTCTTGAGATTTTAAATGCACATGCAACAAAATGAAGAAAAAGAGAAGGTTTATACTGTGAAAGAGGTATAGGCATTTACTGGGCTAAGATGAATAGCCAGCTGAAAAATCCACATTTTACATCTAACAATAGCTTTTGTTTATTTAACCTGTTAAAAATATTTAATCAACATGTCTTTTGAAAGCTTGACAAATTAGTGTGTTCTATTATTAAGTTTCACATGTGAAAGTGGGTCTATACTTTGAAAAGGATTTATTTTACTTCTATGAGTAGTACATAATATTTTTAATAGGGTTATATATCTTCAGGAATATAGAAGAATTAGAATGGCAAAAAATACAACTCAACAAAACAATATAATATAATGCGTGATAATGGTGAAAAAAATATGTTTCTCATGCTTAAGCTTTAAAAATATTTTGTGGTAACATACACAAAAAACTATGAAAAAAGCATGAAAGCATATCTTGATTTCATTTTTAACTGAAACCAGGGAAAACCCCTGCCTACCAGCTTCGAACATCTACTCAAAGAGATATGATTTTGTCCAGTAAATAGCGAATAATTACCAGAATTTTAAAAGGCAATATCTAAGGCAAATATGTAGTTGTATATATAATTTATGAAAATACTTTATCTGACATTTAGGTATATCTTAGTACAATGATTGCAGAACATGGGAAGTAAGTAATCATTTCTCATGGAGGTTTTTCTATCAGGATCACTAAAACTTTAAACACAATTTCAAATATCTTCACTTTGCAGGAAATATTCTCAACTATTTTAATGAAAAGGGACTTAGCCATAAAGATTTTACAGCACTTACTGGCTTATGATGTCTGTGACTTGCATGGGAATCGTATATTTTATTTTTACTTTAAAATTGCCATTGATCAACAGCATTTTCAACATACTGTGGCACATTCAATCAAAAGTCAGAGACAAGAATAAGGAGAAGCAATAGGGCATATGTATTCTGAAGGAAAAGCTATCTATATAAAAGGAAGCTCTTATCAAACAAGGAGGCTAAGGCCCTACTGTACTTGCACTAGCCCTTTGAGCTTCTGACATACATCTTCAAAACACATTCCTTTCTCTTCAAATGGCGTTAGCATGTAGGCTTCATTTTTCCATCAGTTGCATTAGAATATATCACCCTTTTTTTATCCCTTCAACACAGCTTTTAAATCATTCCTTTAACATGGACTTTTTAATATCATTTTCTAGACAGCTCAGAATTAGCTTCCTTCTGTACCACTGTCTTCTCTTTTTTTAAAGTAATTTTTCTAAAAAGGGCTATCCTGTACCTTCCTTAGTATTTTGATATCATGCTTGTTTTCCAGTCATTCTCTTGAGCTATTTAACAATTTGTCTGCCTGAAATTTTGAAAGTTCCCCTGTGTCAAAAGCAAGTTTTCAAAACATGCTTTGAGAGCAGTTTCTATGGTATGTGCAGGATCTCCACTGTGCTCCATGGTGGACCCTCTGCAGCCGAGTGGTGACTGCTTTTCAGAACTTAAGGAGAATTTGTAAAGTCAGCCTATGCAACCTCATTTCTGTCACTTTGTACTGTATTAGGGACCTGAAAGTGGCAAAATGAAAGCAGTAATTAGTATTATAACTTGCAGCATCTAGATCACTGGGGCTTTGGCAGAACTTTTAGTTTCTTATGAAGCTTATGGAATTCCTGTGGCAAGGTTTTCACCAAAGAAAGGGAGATAGCATCTTATCTGAAACTCAATAGCTTGAAGACCACTCTGTTTTTTTATCAATTGTGGCAACTAGGAATATTACCTGGAAATTACCTGAAATTACCTGGAATTACCTGAAAACCATTTCCAGGTCCATCAAAGACAAGAAAATCTTCAGGAGTGTCAGGACTACACTAAGAGAAAATCATCCTTTATCAACTTGTTGAACTTCCACAATGAAATATGGCCTGGAAGACAAGGGAAGAGTAGTGAATATTGTCTGCCTGGACTTCAGGAAATCCTTTAGCACAATCTCCAATAAGACCCTTATATACAAGATGTTGCTGTATGGACTGGATAAGAGACAGAGAGGTGAGCTATTAACTGCTAGAATAGACAAGCTCAGAGTGTGGTGATCAGTGACAGAAAGTGTCATGGGAGTCCAGTTAATAGCAGTGTACCTCTGGGGTCAATACCAGCTCAATTTTTTTTTCAAAATCTTAATTATCTGTGAGAGGGAGTAGAGTGTACCCTCAGCAGTTCTGAAGATGACACAAAAATGGGAGGGCTGGATGATATGCCAGAGGGTTCTGTTGCCATCCAGAGGAATCTCAACAGGTTGGAGAAATGGGATGACAGGAACCTCATAAATCTCGACAAGAAAAAGCACAAAATCCTGCACCCAGGGTTGAGCAATTTCCTGCCACCCAGTTGGAATTCAGCCTTCCAGAAAAAGACCCAGGGATACTGGCAGACACCAATTTGAATGTGAGCCAGCACTGTGTCCTTGCAGCAAAGAAGGTTATCCTGGTCTGCATGAGGCAAAGCATTGGCAGCAGGTACAGGGAGGTGATTCTTACCCTCTGTTAATTGGTGAGGCCTCTCTTGGAGTGCTGCAACCAGGTCCAGGCTCTTCAGTATGAGACCAAACAAGATGAGACCAAGGCACTGGAGCCTCTCACCTGTGCCAAAAGACTGAGAGAGCTGGCACTGTTCAGCCTAGGGAGAGAAGGTTCAGAGGGATTTTATCAGTGTATATGAACAACTAGAGAGGGTGCAAAGGGGATGGAGCCAGGCTTTTCTCAGTGGTGCCCAGTGGTAGGACCAGAGACAATAGGTACAAACTGGAATACAGGAGCTGATGTCTGAACATGGGGGAATCGCTGTGAGGGTAGCTGAGGAATAGCACAGGTTGCAGGGAGACTGTGCAGTATCTGTCCTTGGAGATATTCAAAAGGCATGGTTCCGGGCAACTAGTCGTGGCCCCACTAGATCAGTCTGGGTAGTTGGACCAGATGACTTCCAGAGGTACTTCCAACCCCAAACCCCAATTTTTAATTTTGTGATAATTCCTTCCTCACTCATTCTACCTATTCATGTAAGGATCTCACACATCTGAGACCCAAGCCTGGACACAAACTTGGATCAAGACAGCTGGTAGAATACTTGGTGGCTTTTCAAATAACTCTTTGTAGATGCTTTTTCACAGAAAAAAAAATAAATCTTTTTCACTAGACATCTGTCATTTAGTAAGTTAAAGAAGCACATACTCTTTCTCAAATGCCTCGCCAGGTCCTAACAATGGACAACCCTTTTGTCTATAAAGATGCTCTTGTCAGGACACATCTGTATCTCCCTGCCAAGTACACAGTAGTCTAGTGGCTCACCTGAGCTTCTCCAAACAATTCCTCTTTAACCTATCTATCAAAAAAGTCAGATTACTCTTAATGGGGGCATAGCCATTTCCTCTTAGGAAAATAATCCATCTTCTCACATTTACTCAAATTATAGCTTCACCATAAATCAGAACAATTAAGACACTTGTTTTCTTTTTTGTTATTTAAAGCAGATGGATTTTTGCTATAATGATTTGCAACACAGATTTTTTGTTTTTATTTTTAATTTCTTTTCTGTTCATTGGTATTCCTGCTGGGTGTTCCTTCATCCCACAGGACTTCTGAAAACAATACAGCAAAAAGGTACCATGTGCAGTCCCACAGGGCACTAGAGATTACAATGAATTCCTGCTTTATACTTCAACATCGGAAGCCAGTTTTATACTAGTAAAAACCCATTAGATGATTTTCCACTTTTGGAATCATGAAGACATTCTCAACAGTCACAATTTGGATCCATCATTAGGATAAAGAAATGTTTACAGCTGGCCATGGCAATGTATTACTGTCATTACATCTAAAATTTCTAGTACCTCTCAGACTGTACCTTTCCTTGCAAATATTCTGGGAGTTGAGCCTCACAACATCCTCATAAATCATGCAAATATCTCATTTGAAAGATGAACAACCTTAGGCACAAAGCTCTCAAATGATTTGCCCAAAGTCAAACAACAAGTTAGTACCAGAGAATAAAACCTAGGAATATTGATTCTCAATTCTGTATTCTAGCCACTAAACTCACTCTTTCATTTTGATGCACCCAAACTCAAACACACTAAGACTGTTGACCTGATTAAATTTGAAAACACTCATGGTAGATTTATGTTCTTCTTTATGCATAACTTTGTTCCTTCTGTTTGCATAGAAAACATTTACTACTTTTCTGTTTATTAGCAATGCATTTATGTCCTACTATGCCACTTTGCAGAACATTAATGTTACATAAAAGTTTTTACCAGTAGGGTCCTGTTGTGAAACATGTTCCATTCAGCATGAGAACACCAGTGTGTTCAATATTTTAAAGCAAATAAATTAGCCACAGATATAGTTTAGTTTTTGAGGGCCATTTTCTCACCACACAGATACCCCCATATTTAATGCTTCTGTTGTTTGCTGTGGGAAGAACCATTCCACACTTGTCTCAGTAGTGGTACCATATCACTGTGAATATTCAGATAGTTATTATTTTGGAGGCATTTATTTTCTTCCTAGACATTGAAAATTATGTTTTTTGTCTTCCAACAATAAAATAGCAAGTTTATTCTTCCCAGTCGTTATTGGTGCTTGAGCCAAGAGGTTTTAGGATCAAAGTCACCAGAGGCAACCTATTGGAGAGCATTAGCAAATTCCAAGTTTATAGACATAGCTAAATAGAGAGACAGTATCACCATTTTTCTACAGCGCTGATGCTTAGGAATAGTTTGAACAAGATTTTTTTGAGACCTTACCTATTTTCCCTTGCTAAGCAGCTAATACACAATCTGGCTGGTCCACAGTATGCATGTCTGAGTTAGCAGTGATCTATTTTCTACAGTGTCTCACCACTAGAAGCAGCTAGGTTTCGCATCAGCTACAGCAGGAGGAATTGGCTGCTCTGAAAAGCAGTAGAGATCATACTAGTAACTAAATCACACATTTTTGGTGATTTTCAAATCAGAGCATGAGTGGCTCAGTCCTGTCTGGTTTCTAACTTCTCACAACAGCTGTTGCATAGTAATAAATTAAATGTGTCACTTTTTCCACACTAAAAATCTTAAGAATTTGCTGGTTATAAAACAATATACTGTGAACTAGAGTAATATGTGTGGCAAGTTTTTCTAAAGTTCTTCATTATATTTCTTTTCATTTTGTTTCCATTTACTCTATTCCCACATGAATGAAAGGCAGGGAATAAGAAAGTAACCAACTGCAAAATGAAAGGCTTTTTTTAGGCAGAATTAATACTTTCTTTAACTTCCTTTTACTGAGTCTTTCATGTAAATGCTAACTAGTTTGCTCTTTCCTTGTTTTTACCATAAAACAGAAGCACACATTTGATACCTCCACAGTAGTTTTAATTGCTTCTCTCCTTCTATCATCTACTTCTTTGTTTCCAGGCATTTTTGACTTATCACTCATGACCTCAGGAGATTATTGTTCTTTCTTAATTTCAAGGATACTTTTATCACAGAAAACATGCTGGTGAGCATGATTCCTGTATTTAGGAAACTGTGGTCTTTAAACTTTTAATTTACCACCCATTTCACAGCTAAACTATCTTCCCCAAACTGCAAAGCTTTTACATTCCTCATTGTTAGAACTCAAGAAGAAAAAATATTTCTTTTTTCCTTTTTTTTAAAAAAATTGACCTGTGATTAACTCTGATTTGGCAGGAGAACCTGTTATGTTTTCATTGGTCCAGTGTGTAAATCTTTCTGCCTTTCAGACAGGCAGCAGGGCCATTGATATGTTTAGGGACAAATCCTGAGGAAGCAGGTGTTACAATCATGTATGTCAGCAGATGCAATCTCTGTTTCATTAACGTTCCCAACTACAGAAGAATTTCACCAAAGGGAACCTGTGGAATTTACAGAGTGGTGCATAATTTTAGTTTGCCACTGATTATTCCTTATGTGTGTAAGCTCATCATATGAAGTCTGGATAAGGGATTGTGAGGTGTGGGCCACAGAAACCAGAACCATTATCCCTTAAGCACTATTGAAAGAGATTCACAGAAATTTTGCAAGATTGGCAAACCTTCAATTGTCTTTAAACTCTCTTCCTAACATAGTTAAGGGAGGGTCTGTAGTTTTGTTTAAGGTTGTTATTTTGTCTATTATTTCTGTAAAATGCTATTTCATTAGGTTAGAAATAAAATATGAAATGTTCTGAGTAAGATGACCTAGTGTAAACTGCTGTTATTGCCCAGTGCACCATAAAAATGTCTGGCATTTTCTCCTTTCTTTGCAGGGTGTGGAGAATATTGAAACCTAAACCTCTGAAACCAAGGAAATAAAACCTGAAGGAAAACACAGAATCAGTTGGGTTGGAAGGGACCTCAGTGGATCATGTGGTCCAACCTCCTTGCTCAAGCAGGGTGACCCTAGGGCACATGGCACAGGATTGTGTCCAGATGAGGAAGGAAACCCCACAATCTCTCTGGGAAATCTGTTTCAGTGCTCCATCACTCCCACAGTAAAGAAGTTCTTCCTCATATTCAGGTTGAACTCCCTGTGCATCAGATTCTGCCCATCACCTTTGGTTCTGTTATTTAGCACCACCAAGAGCCTGGAAATAGCCTTATGACACCCCTTAGATATTTATGCTCTTTAATGAGTTAATGTGAATGGAGAAAGCTGGAATATAAACAGTGTATTTTCTGCAAAACAGCCAGAAGAGATCATTCTCACCCATAAATACATCTTCTTGCTAAACCTCACTAAGATAGGTCAGATTCTCTTGACCCAGGGTTAGCTGCCACCAATGACTGCTGTTTGCAGTGCCTACCCACAAGGGTTTTAAGTCAGATGACAAACAGGCTTAAAGATTCCAGGACTATTTTATGGTGTTGTCAGAGTAAGCAATCACACTAGGCTTTTTTACTGTAACAACTATAAGACTTTTAACTCTTCCTTAACATTTCCCAGAGCAGCTCTCAGTTTTCCTAGCATATCTCCACAGCATAGGGAATGCTATGATCTCCCAGAGGAATACCATAGTCTAATGATCAAAGAAGGGAAAAATCAGAGGAAAATGTTAGAAAACATATGAAGAGTATGAAAATAATTTTAGAAGTATAAAGTATTTAAAAGATTCCACATTACTGTCATTTCTAATTTTTGCTTTGTTGAAAAGCCATATTTCTATAATCTGCCACAGGGAGTCATTAGGACATCACTGGAAGATCTCTGCCTACTCACTTCCTCAGTGATAAATGTAATGGCTCTCTCTCATTGTTCTTCTCTAAAGTTATCTCTACAAGTTTGCTGACATATTCCACAGGAAAAGAACCGATTTCCAAATAATGCTGGAAAAAAACAGTATTACAGGAAGAACGGTGCTAATCAACACATAGACACATACTAAATAAATTTAAAAGTTCCAACCCAATTTATTTTCTTACTGAAGAGATCACAAAAAATTAATGCAACAGAAAAAAATGTCAAAGATTTAATTGTAGAATTGCTATTACATCTGGTATAATTACTACTTTTATCTATGAAACATTCAAATAAGGCTCAAAGCCTAAACTGATTATATTTCCTACATTCTGTGAGACTAAAATGGACTGACTAAAGATTTTAAACTTCTAAGTAACTAACTATTAAAGTCCTATCTCATGCTAACAACAGTAGTTATTTGAAGACTTGACAGAGGCACCTATTTTTGACATTTTACAGAACTGGAAGGTAGAAGAGAATCTATGTGATAGAGTGAATGTAAAATTAAAGTAAGTATCCTAATATAGTATAAATATAATTTTTATTAATGTTTTTCATATATCTGGGGAATAATAAAACCAGATAATTTTCCTGATAGCTTTCCACCTATCTGTTCCATTTCCCTGTTTCTTTATTGGCAGTGGTATTCCTGCACCCTGATCCTCTGATGCTCTCCTTAGCTGGTCAGAGGGTTAGACCTAATTTCTGATTCAGTCATCTGCCAGTTAGGTGCAACCCGAGTTGGAATGGTGTCTGAACTCAAGTATTGGTACCCAGACTTATCTGATGCATGTCCTGTTGGAAGCTGTGCTCTTGGGCAGAATGGAAGGTCCCTGGAACAGAGTTCACAGTGGAGGCATTCTACTCTCCCTGAGGAGCAGCAAAAGTTTTTCACAGTTTTTAAAAGCAAAATCAATCCATTTTACAAGACAAATGCAGAGAAACACACATCCCATGAAAATATTTTTTGTAGAAAACTCTTCATCAATTTACTGTGGGGGTTTTTCTAAGAGAACTTCCATTTTTCCTTGTTATGACTCTATTATAAAAATGCAGACTTTAAAAAAAAAACAACTTTAAAAATATAGGGTTTATGATATTTTATTGGTTACAATGGGCTTATCAAGAAGATTTGTATAAAAAATAAATTATGAAGCTAGAAAGCCTGCATGGAGAATTAAGCCTATTTGAAGCATTCTGGACAATAGCCCTTTGAAAAGCTCATCTTAAAAGGAGTCTGTTGCTAGGATACTATGGCTGCTGTCATCAGTGTAATGTGGTGATATATATATAAATATATTTAAAATACATATATATACACATATATAAATTTCTCTTTCAAATGAGAGATCTTGACTAATGAGCAGTACATACTATAAGCAACATTATCAAACCTACAATGTATATTAAAAATTGAATAGAAAATTGGATTGCATGCTGAAAAGACAAAGTGGAGCTAGTCTTCAAAGTGAAGCCCATCAAAGAATGTCACAAGAAACAGCCACAATGCTTGTTAGCTGCTTGAATAGAAGAACACAGACACATGGCTCAGAAGCGAGCTGAGAACAGAAGCCAGAGAGACTAAAGGAAAAGACTGAACAGATGTTGCTGCTGAGGGGAGTGAAGTGGGTAGACATTTCATTCCACTGGAATCAAAGACAACTAAAACCATAAGGACCAAAAATGACCATAAATGGGTGCTGAATTTGTCTTGTGATTGGGAATGGCTAGTTAGTTGAAATGATCAAAATAGAGGATCAAAGGGGTATATGAAAACTATGCAGATATGAAGTCAAATTAGGTTTATGGGCAAAATTATGACTCTGTTAAGACAGCACAACATCTCCTCAACCAGAAGAGGCCATTAGTCTTCAATATGTTTTCATGTCAAAGTGTCCAAGGCTCTCCAGGCTGTTCAGGTATCTCTGCTACCTATTTCAGTGCAATTTCGCCTCTGAGTGTCTGGGCCTGCAGACAGAGCAGAACAGTTCACAAAGAAAATCAGCTTGCGTGACAAACTTTGTACTCTGCCTGAGGAAGAGTGCAAAGGTATTCTCTCCTAATTAAAATATGAATGCTGTCATCTGATAAATCTTCCTTGTGAGAAATAAAAAGCTCGCTAATTAAATGTGCAATTTCTTGACATTTAAACAGGTCAATTCTCTTTTCCATGTGTCTGATCATTTATTTGAGGTGCTACTTTCAGGCATGTTTATTATAATAACCAAAATTAATAACCAGCATAACAGACCCTTCTAAAACAAAAGGATAAGTAATGTAGTTTTGTCCTCTTGCTTAACTGATTTTAATATAGAAAATATTTATAATTAAATAGAGGATAGAGATTTAATTTTTATTAAGTCCTCATCATCTTTCCGGGCTTCCTGTGTATGTCTTTTTTCATGTCTGTCTTTCATAAGGTTATGTCTTTATTTGGCTTTAATGAATAAAATGTTATTGCATAAAACCCAAAGAACATGTTAAGACAGCCCAGCTTTAATTTAGGGATATAATTTCTGAAAAGCGTGCTATTGTAGATATGTTTCTTGTTCTGGTATGGATAGACTGGAAGACCTGTGGGCACAGACTTTTATTTTTAAGAGCTTATGTGAATTCCACAAGTGTAATAACTGAAAACATATCTTGATTTTTAGTGCAATAGCGAGAATATGATAATCATATTTTAAGTGTAGGTTTCAACAAGTCAGTCTAAAATTAAATTTTCTCTTTCACAGAAAATTCAAATATTCTTGAAATTTCATTTAATCTGAATGGGATAGAAGAGTTTAAGTTTTCCAATATTCTTCAAATCAAAATTTTAAAAGCATTCTCTTTTGAAAAAACCAAACTCATTCCCCGTGAATTTACCAAGCTATTAATCACAAAATCAGAGTATAAGCTGAGTTGGAAGAGACCCACAAAGATCAAGCCCAACACCTGGCTCTGCACAGGACCATCCCCAAGTTACACCATGTGCCTGAGAGCATTGTCCAAACACTTCTTGAATTCAGGCAGATTTGATGCCATGACTATTTTCCTGGGAAGCCTGTTCCAGTGCCCAGCCACCCTCTGGGAAAAGAACTTTTCCTGATATCCAACCCAAACACAACTTCAGGCCATTCCCTCAGGTCCTGTCACTGATAATCACAGAGAAGAGATCAGTGCCAGCCCTTGGTTTTCCCCTCACAAGGAAGCTGTAACTGCAATGAGGTCTCCCCTGTGTCTTAATGAAATATAAACTCCTTATTTCATAAAGTCATTTAGATGTATGAAAAAGTTATATGAGTTACAGATTTAAATGTTTTGAAGTAGGGAATGGCCTTTCTCACCAGATATCTAAAGACAACCTGGCATTTATTACCATCTGCTCTATTCTTCAGCAGTATGAAGTTCATTTATGTCATCCTTCTGATAAAAAAAAAAAAAAAAAAACATTTATGTCATCCTTCTGATAAAAAAAAAAAAAAAAAAATATATATGCCCTTCATTGCTTTGACTTTCATGGCTTGGATATTTATTTTTTTTTTTTTCCCATAAGTGAGATCTCTGCCAGGGGCTGACCTGTTATCTTTATGCTGCAATTCATGAAGAGATTACAATAGTCAGTTGTTTGTTACCCTATTGCAGGGACACAGCGTAGGCAACATTGCTATTATGTACCATTGCAGTTCTCAGACCAGGATGGTAATTGTAATTAGAGACTGTTTGAGTTCATATAGCAGGATATTAACTGAAACAGTAAGAAGCAGATATCCTTCCTGCTTAGGACAGAGGGCTAGGGCAATAACCTCATACGCTGCAGCAGTGGGAAATGGCAAAATATGTTACAGCTCTCAGAAATTATAATTTTCTGTGTGTAGCTAAGGTCAACAGTAGACTATAGTATAATGAGGAATGAATTACTCAGAATAAAAGTAGTTTTTTATCTTTTTTTTTTGGGGGGGTCATACTTATTTTAATGTGTGATAGGAGACTGAACACTTTAGCACCTGTGATATATTTTATCTTTTTATCTTTTTTGTCTTAAAACATCCAAACCCTGAGTATTCTGCTTTAAATCCTTGAATTTATCTTAAACTTTTAGGGTTTGGAAAGGTCTTAATTTTATAGGTCTTTCTCCATAAATTGGGGACTCCAGAAAGATTTAGTAACAGCCTAAAGCAGATATTCAAATTGTGCAGAACAAACCCAGTAGGTAAATAAGCCCTGAATTGCACTTTACTCCCTTTTCAACTAGTCTTCAGTGAGAATACAGGCAACTGAATTGACAAATTCAACTGCCAAAACAACACTTAGTGGCATTTATGATTTACTAAATTGTCTGCATACAAATTATATATATGCCACATGACAAAGGTAAAGACCTAATTTAGGTACCATTATTGAATTGAATCCTTCCCCTATTGTTAAATGTTATAAAAATCTATCTTAAAAAGACAAAACAGTTGATGAAACACACTTACTAAAGCCACTTGTGATTTCCTAAGATCTCCAAAATATCTGCATCAGACTGTCATGTGTGCACAGGCCCTACAAAAGACCAACTCAAATTTTGGGCCTGTAGCTGAAAAGCTCAAAAGAAATATCTTGCAAAGAAGTCTTAAAAAAAAACAAACTTAAAGAAGTCTTAAATAATTTTGAACCATCCTAAACCACCTCAGATGATACTGTTTCTATACTACCACATTAAAAAAATACAAATATTGGTAGAAGGAGAAATGGAAACTGTGTGTTTATTACGTTGCAATTATTAAAATATTAAATTTACTCTAATTGGTTTCAAGAAGATGCAAGCCTGGAAGAACTGAAGATTCGGCAAAGAATTATTTCTTCTTGGATACCATGTGTAGTTTCAAATTTCCCATTTTGTTCTATTTATTTTAGAATAAGGATTTATTGAAGTCTCAGCTTTGATAGATTGCAAGTGTTCCCTATGTTATACACTGAAAATCATGACAACGTTTTGTGTATCTTTACATGAAAATTAATCTCTTTAAAAATCCATAAAGGGCAAAATACGTTGCTAATCTTTATATATCAATTAGCTTTCTTTTATCTCTACAAAATATTATTTTGAACAGGGTAAAAAATAATGGTTTATATATATCTCAAAGTTTTATTCTGCATTCTGGGTCACTCATTCCAGTATTTAATTTAATTTGTTAATGATAAATATTGTTATCTGAAACTTCTCATCACTGAAGAAGAATTACTGGGAAAGGAAGAGGCCTAGAACCTGGCTGAAACACGTGGGTTATTATTAACTAAGAAGAAATTGACCTAAATCTGTTAATATGCTATGGGATGCACAGGAGTGCATTCTTCCTGGACTTGGTTGGCCACACTGCTGCCATGGAGCACAATCAGTTGACAGGTAATAAAGAGAAACGTGGTCTTTAAGATAACTATGATTCAGCACACTGACTATTTGAAAAATAAATTGGATACAGAACTGACATGATTGTAATATGCATTGGTCATTTGTTGGAGTATGAAAAGGAACTGTATTAAAACCTAAGGTAAAAATAAAAATAGTGTGAAAATTAGACCCATTGAATAGTTTGAGTTGGAAGGGGCCTTTTAAAGGTAATCAAGTCTTTTTTTATCACTAAGTTCTCTCTTTTAATCTTGATTTGTAATTGTCAAATGTTTAAGATTGGGAACAATTAATTTTGTAGGATTAATTTTGAGCCAGGCATTGGTAATAAATAATTTGCTTTTGTGAAAATTAAAAATACACAAACTACATAAACAGATCTCCCTAAGTGCATTGTTTTTACTTATAAGTTATGGTCTTTTTTCGCCCTGTCACACTTCTTACTTTCTCTATAGATCAGCCAGGGCATAGTAATAATGAAAGCACATTTCAGTCACGATTTGTAATACAAAACATTGCTGACACCTCTGGACCATGCTACATTGAGTGGAAGAGCACATCCAGAGTCGTATGAAACAGACACACTGCACACAAATACTTCAAGGAAGTTAGCTCAGGCTCTTCAGTGGTGAAGTGACATTCATCTGTGGCACCTCAAAAAAAGGGATTCAAATACCTTATTCCCAGAAAAACAGCTACTGACCCTGTTTATTTCTCATTGAATAAAACAATGAAAAATTAACTGAAAGTAATTTAACAATGTGAACAAGATCACACTACCAGCCATCAGGTAATGCCAGACATTGCTTACTAACCAATGTCCCAATTTAAATGTCACACTCACCAGAATGCTGATATACAAAAAATAATAGTTATTTACAAGCTGGGCTGTTTGTGCACTAGGAAGGAGGACAGGAGTTGAGCCATGTAAATGAAAGTATACACAGCTGCAGTGTTTCCCATCTCCCAGATGAAAAGAAGTCAGGCAGTGCTGTGCCAGGACTATGATTCCACTAACAGATATCTATTTTTTATGAGACTAAACCCCTTTTCCATTTACTGATTTATTATCAGTATTCCAGCACTGCTGACACTCACATGCTCTGCTATACAATAAACAAGATCCTAGAGCAGTGTTTAGAGGGAGCATCCAACATACAAAAAAACACTGTATTTTTGGATAATCCCTGAGCTTTCTAGCTGGAGGGTTGGAAGGTGCTGGGGCAAGGGGATTCCATCCCTCAAAGGAATGCATGGCTGCACAGCACCTCCTCCAGTGGGCTGCAGAGCTCATCTTGGTGCCAGCCTTGCTGCTGCTGCTGCACTGAGAAAAGGGGGAAGCATGACTCAGAGAGGTTTTGCCTAGCTACAAAATTCAGTGGAGGATGGACCCCCCACAGTCAGAGTTGCCCCTCTGTGCACCTGTTCTCTAAGTGTGTGTGCATGAACACACGGATTCATACAGGCTGGGAAACTGTTCAAAACCGTAAAACACCTTTATGAGGGCTGATGCAATATGCAGATTTGCCAGTGGATAAAAGATTTAAAAATAAAACATGTTTGGCAAGTTCAAGTTCCTGCTTGCCAATTTGGAAAGGAGAAGAGTGATCAGGGTAAAATAATTAAACATTTTTAGCCTTCCTTTTAGCCATGTTATTGTCTTCATTTTATTGCTCAGTGTTAAGCTAGCCTAAATATTGCTTCAAAGCATGAGCTCTGAGGTCCTGCCTCCTTGCACTCACACTCAGGGTTCTCAGCCACAGTCTCTAGTCACCAATTGTGAGTAATCACAGACTGGCACAACAACCACTAAACACAACAGAGCACAAATCTGGTTAGCAGAAAAGACTGCACTTTATAGCCTTTAGCTCAGCAATAAGATGTTTTTGAGATTCCTCCTTGTACAGTGCATTGTAATGGGTTGTGTGATTAACAAGCACCACTGCCAATGGAGTCAGACACCAGAGCAAAACATTCCCCTGCTCTTGCCAAGCAACAAATTTAGGGCCCAATTCAGTTTGAGTACAGCCAGTTTCCTTGCTACAGAAGCTGGCCATGATTTTTACTGAAATAAGCCCTTTGCTTTTAGAATGCAGATGAGCATTCAAGACAACCTAATTAAAAACATCAATGATTTTTTTTTCCATTGCTGTTTGCTTCTGCTTGACATGATTTAATGTCAGATAGCTCTGAGCATCAGAGCTTTTCTAGATGTATGTCTACAGCAAAGGATTCTTCATCCATCCCAGAAACAGTGTACCTTCTGCTAGATGACTTTTTTTTTTTTAATTCCAGAAATGTAAATCACTTCTTCCAAGATGATGTTCCTTTCTTATAAAGCTACTACTTTCTCAAATATTCATGCCGGCTTCCCAGCATAGTAATAAAATCACCTCTTAGCCTCTACAAAATACTTTTATAGGCAGTTTGTTTGGGCATCATTAGCCTGGCACAAAAATACTCTGCAAGCAAAATATGGGTAACTCAGAGGTATAAAGCAATTCTTTATTGGCCAGTACACATAAAAGACAGCTGGTATTTTAGTGAACTGTGAGGTTAAGCATGATTGTGCCCACACTCCAGTACAGCAGCTGGACAGCATTCACCAGGCAGGCAGGTGTTGCTGAGGAGTGAGGGCTTGGTGGCCTCAGCTCCCAAGAGCCACCATGGAGCCAAAGCTGCTCCTCCCTCTTCCTCCATCAGCACTGATGGATCAACCCCAACCTGGCAGCTCCTGACTGTCCCTGACTACACCAGCCTCCACCTACCTTCGTTTCTTTTCCTTAAGGTATTAGCATTTCACATAGATGTTTTCTCTGCTGAGTCCTTGGTCTCCTAGCAATCACAAATCAGCAGTCCTACCACTCTCTGTAATTTTTTACTTTTCTTATCCCTGTACAGACGGTCTCACAGCTCTGGCTCAGCAGTCTGAGTCAAGGTTACACAGCTGGAGTGTATCAAAGCTGGACCCCCTACACAAGCAGCTAAAACCCCAGCAGTGGGGGACTAGAGAGAGGGTAACAGTGTGCCATGGCATCATATGTGATTCTTTCTTGAACACTTTTATCCCCCTCATACATCATCCCTGATTACTTCCCTGATTCTTATGACTCCAGCTCCTGTTTTTCTCCCCCAGTATGGAATTCTGGAAGAACAATTATAACTACTAGCTTCCTTTGATTAGTCTTTAGTTTTGTGATACTTGCTATCCAGAGTTGCCACCAACTATTGTGTGTTTGCTGTCCACTATCAATTTACAATCTACTATTCATAGAAACAATGTTGGGCAGAAGTATCTCACAGTAAGGTTACAATACCCTGTCAGTAGGGAAAAGATATAATTCTGGACTTTTCCCCCTATGAATGAGCAGAAGTTTAACCAGGGAAATATGTTTTCTTCTCCTTTAATACCCTTCACAGCAAAACTCAAGAGGAACACCCATAAAGGACACCATATGCTTGAGAATATACCATCATATACTTTGTGAGCCCTGTAGTTGCTTCTGCCCTTTAGCCATTAAAACAGCAGTGTTTCTAGGGAGCCAGATCATGTTTATCACAGTACATAAATCCTGTGTGTCCAAACTGATCATGAAGTGCAGCAGTCATTTCTCTGGGGCTTCCTGAAACTTTCAGCAAGTCATCAAATTCCTCTTTCCTGGGCAGGGAAAAGAAAAAAAAAAATCATTTAAACACAAATGATATATTTACTTACATGATAAATGGGGATCTGTGCTTGAGTCTAGTTGTAGGATAACTTCCAAACCGTGTCGTGTAGTCAGCCAAGATATAACATATATTCAGACAGGGCAATATTGATCTGAAGTGGTTCACTGTGAATCCAGAAAATTATGGCTTACTTCCAGCTTTTCAAACATAGAACTACATAGGAAAAATATAACTTCTATTCAGATGCTTAATTCGAGTCTAAAATTTTTCTGGACAGAAACTATCAAAATCAAACAACGGATTTACTGTTCTTTCTCAATTACACAATATTGTCTCTGTGCAGTCACTTTACAGAATGCAAAAAGAGCAGAAAAGACATATACAATGGAAACATTAAACTGAATTTATGCCAAAAATGAATGCATAGTGCATAAACATCAATCCTGATCTGACTGTTTTGCTCATCTAAGCAGAACAAAGCAGTCAGTAGCACCTTTCAGGAACAATATCCATTGAATAATATAGCACACAGCTATCCCTAGGGTCTAATCTGAAGGTAATCTCCACCTGACTTAAAACACAAAATCCACATTTTTGTATCCATTACTTTGGACCCACCCTAGAGTGATCCACGATCTGCTTTTCAAAGTCCTTTTTAGGACTGAAGCTTCTTTTTCTGTCCCCACTTGCTCCAAACATAAGCAAAACAGAAAGAAATAAAAGTTTGTAGAAGGCTAGAAATGATGGACCAAGAAATTGCAGAATCACCATTTCTGGATTTTCTGTAGCTACAACGTTCAGTATATGGATGAACCTCATATACAGCATGAGGGGCCAATAGACACCACTGTGTTGCATTTGGAAATTACACGTACTGCTGAATTTGGGATACAGCCACCTGCTGGGGACTAGACTAAGGTAGGTTTTTGTACCCAAGATCAGCAATTATAGGCTTAAACGTAAATTTATGATTAAAACTAACATTCAATATAAATGTAACCAGACCCACACAGCTAATACTAGTTATATGAATTCCCTAAATATCAGCTGATTGCTTAGTCATTGATCAGTGCAGAAAGATGAACCACAAGTTCCTCTCTATTCATTAAGTGTGCTCCCAAGAAAACTATTTACCATTGTATGGCATCCTCAGGCACTGAAGTAAAAACTGGTCTTTGAAAAATACCTAAACATTTTTGAGATGGATGGCAAATATTAACCCACAGCCCAGAACTCTGAAAATTCACCTTGAGCTCCAAGCTGCATTAAATAGTTAATTATTTCAGATATGCAGAGGAAGCAAGTTCTTGTTTAGAACTGCTCTTTAAAATTAAGAGATTAAAAAAGTAGTTTTGCGTCACTTGGTTTTGCATATTATTTGTGTGTATTAAAGTCAGTTAGTTCCAACTCTAGATATAATTTCAAATACTGATTTCATCATTTCAAAACAAAACATTAAAAATATTCACACTTAATTTTGTTCTTAAATTAAGAGTTTGACATTTTGTTGTTAGAATTAAACAGAAATAAGAGAATTCTCAGTGGTTTTAAACATTTATTCTGCCAAAATATTCCATACATGTATGTATTCTAGGCTAATATATGACAATGAAATAAATCAAAATTGGAACAGTACTGGTTTATTATTTCACTGCCATGTGAAGAGCTGATGAAATTGAACTGTTGTGTACCGTGACATTTTGCCTACATAATGCAATAACCGCTTTATGGAAAATAAGTTGAAAATCTCATTACTTGACCAAGATTTATGATGGAACTTGTAAATGTATTTGCTTTCAATAAATCTGGCAGAGATTGACCACCATCCTTGTTAACATTTTGATAGACATCCTATTTTAATGGCACCTAATTACAAAACAGCCAGTGCAATACAGTACTAAGATCAAAATTCAGTCTAGAATAGTAATAACTGCCAGATTTAACTCATACATTTCTTTTATGGAGATCAGAAATAGCCCTTCTCTTTTCTGACATGCATATTAGAACAGCTACTCAAAAAAGATCTGAACATTTTCTGAGAAATTATAAAATCCATCTCATCGGTTTTTCTGAACTATTCCTAAAGCGTCTACTTCCATTATGTCAGTGTGAAGAGCTCCCCTGCCTGTCTCCAGAGGAAATCATATGCTTCCTGCTACTGGGTGATGCAGATCTGTGTGGTCTGCAAGGGAGCCATTCCTGGAACAGGCAAAAATAAGCTCCAGTGAAATATTACCTGTAATGTAAGATATTGCACTCATTGTATATTCTGGAGATCAACCTATTTGAGTTCATTTCCTCAAAATCCTTTTCCTCATTTTGTTTCAAAGTACGAAGTTGTTGTTGGAGCATACCCTCATTTCTCTTCGTGGTTATTCTCTCTGTTACTGGGATTGCTGCACAAAGATCAAAGCCACGAAATTGCCTTTAGAATTTAACCATTTTCCTAGAAAATTCTCAGTTTTATCAATACTGAGGATGCAGACATAGGCAAAATTCCAAACTGGTAAACCAGATAATACACATTGCATTACAAATTTATTTTGGCAAGTGTCCAACAAAGCAGTGTTAAGAGAAAGTTAAATATATTTTAGGGTTGTACAAAAGGTTTTTTAAAAAACAGCCTATAAAATGCACTTCAGTGGCACATGTTTAAAATCCCTTATGCATCAGTTCACGGGGGAAACAGATCTCCTCAGTAACTGACAAGTGTTTCTGCAAGGGGAAGTTTAATTCAGATGTTTCAATTTCTTCATTCAAATGCAACAGTCATGCCTACCATGGCTCACATAGACTGAGTGATTCAGGAGTCACACAGGTGAATACAGAAGTAATAATACATGAGAAGTTTTAAAATGCAAAAAATAAAATATAAACACACACAGTCATTTTTGACTGAACAATTTATTTATTATGAAATCTATTAAAAATTAAAAAAAAAAAGCCTACCATATCTTCTACTGTTTAGGGGCAGAAATTCATCTGTGCCCCATCAAGTTCTACTGGACTCTCTTATCTTTTCATCTTAGTTAAACTATCCAATCTCATGAACAGACATTTTTATGCAAGTTTAAATCTCGTTTCACCAGGACAGATTCAGATTGGTAACTGAACCATGATTAATCACTTATCTAATTACACTGCATAACCTAGTGCATAGATGAAGCCTCAGTGTTTTGGGGACTTTGTTCTCATCCTTCACAAGTTACTTTTCTGCCTCCTTACTGACATCTGTTTTCCACAGTCTCAGGTTCAGAAAAAATATTCCTCATTATTTTGTGGTGGGTTGACCTTCGCTAGTTGCCAGGCACCCACCAAGCTACTCTATCACTTTTCCTCCTTAACAGAAGGACAATAAACTACACATGGCCTGAGATAAGGGAGATCACTTACCAATTGCCACAGGAAAAACTGACTGGACTTGGGAAAATAAATTTAATTTATTTCCAAACAGAGTAAATTAATAAGAAATAAGAACAAATTTTTAAAAAAACAAATTCCCCCACCTTTCCTGTCTGCCCAGGCTCAACTTCACTCCCAACTCTTTTATCTCCTGCACCTCAAGTGGTGCAGGGGGATGGGGAAAAGGGTCACTTGCAGTTGGTTACAACACTCCATCTATGCTCTTCCTTCCCCCTCGCACTCTTCCCTTGTTCCATCATAAGGGCTCATCCATTGGAGACAGTCCTCCATGAACTTCTCCAGCATAAGTCCTTTCCACAGGCTGACTGGTCCAGCATGGGTCGTGCTGTGGAGTGCTGTCCTTCCTCCCAGGGCCCCAGGTCTGACAGCAAGCCTGTTCCTGTGGGAGCTCTCTCCATGGGCTACACTTCCCATCAGGAATTCAAGCATAAGCCTTCACAACTCACAGCTGCTTTTGAGGGCTATTCACCTGTGCTGATGTGGGGGTGTCTACAGGCAGCAGGTGGCTATTTGCTCCACCGTGGATATCCATGGGATGCAAGGAAAAACCTGTCACAGCACTCTCTGCGGGCTGTAGGAGAATCTCTGGTTGTATGCCTGGCTATCTCCTCCCCCTCTTTCTGCACTGACCTTGGGGCCTACAGAGTTGTTTCTCTTACATATTCTCACTGCTCTATCCAGGCTTCTGATGGACAGCATTTTTCTCTTAAATAAGCTACCAGAAAGGTGTTCCCACTGCTCCTGATGAGCTCAGCTTTACCTAGGGATGAGCCTGTCTCAGAGCCTGTTGGATCTCTCTCTGACATATGGGCAGCTCCTGAAGTCTCCTCACAAAGGCTGCTCACACAGCCCCCAGCTACCAAAACTTTGCTACATAGATCCAATTTTTTTTTTTCAGTTTGTTTCACCTTACATAATAAGGCTGTAGAATGAAAAAAAACCCAAAAACAAACCAAAACCAAAACAAACCTTTAGAAATGTCCAAAATGCACATATTTATTGATGCCAATACCAGACAGTGCTATTTCTTTCACGCAGGCTGAATACCAGACAGTGCCATTCCTTTCATGCAGCCTGACTACTAGTAAAAATGGTTATTTAATTTCACTCTTTGCTGTGAAAAGTCACACCTAGTTCATTACTTAAAATTGATTTGTTTGCAATTCAAACTAACATTTTTTTCATTAGTCACTGTGCTTAACCATACTGACCTATTCAATGTGACTTCTGACAGCAAAAAAAGTTCACAGATTCCTCTGCAAGCAACTTCCCACCTTGAGGGATCTGAAGCCCTGCTGTAGCTGCCCTCCACACTGTAGGTGAGATTCATCTCACTTAACCTCAGCTGACTAGTCTAGTCCTGGACAGAGAGGAGATTTCAAGCAGGGATTTATCTATCTTAGATGCCATGGGCTTTAGATACCTCTCCTTATCTTATGAAATAGTGTAGGAGAATAAAATTACTGAGATTAAATCTATACTGTGGATGGGGAAAAGCATTCCTCAGTGGTAAGTGAACACTAGCAAATCAGTGGTCCTTACAACAAATGAATTTAAATCTCTCAAAAAATAGAATATTACAAATGTATAGACTTTCATATGTTATCATAACAGACTTCACGTCAATGTCGTACAGTGAAGGCAAAAATATTTTTAGCACATAGGTAAAATTTGCAAGTATCAGTCTACTTACACAGTATTTTAGCAGATACATACAGCACACAGTCTGTGAAATACACAGGGACAGGACTGCCCAGAAGTTACTGTTGACTATAAAAAAATGGGCTTTTTCAGTCAACATTTTTACACTGCAGAAGTTTAAACATAAACCAGTAGGACTGCAGGACTGTAGGATGCTGGATGTCCATTTTGTGTTTTTCAGACATGCTAGACCTAATGTCAGCATGGATATACTGTGTGTTTGATCACTAAAACCCCTTAAGAGTATTAGACATAATTTCACAATTCATCTAATCTGTGCTAGAGTTTAATGTAAAGCCTGTTATGTTCAAAACATCCATCTTTTTGCAGTGCTTTGCACATTAGGATGAATTTTAAAGTTACCACTTCCATCTAACCTGCAGTATAAGAAAGTCATAATGTGAAAGTGCACAGGTCCTTTACAAAGTGTTTATACTAGAATATATTAACTTTTAGGAAAGACAGAAGCCTACTTTTTGACACTTTACCCTTATTATGTCCACAGACACTACAAAGATTTCCTTGGCATTCTGCTTTTACCATTTAGGTTAAAGTTTAAAGACTAAAATCAACAAAACTAATTAGATAGCTGAATGAGCAGAAGTTATGTGCTAAAGGGGTACTCATATTTAAATATCTTGCAGATGAGACTGTGCCCACAAATACAACAGAAAAAAATTTCCCTGGTTCTCTGAAGCTTAGAGTTGTTTTCAAAAATGCAATTTTTATTCTTCCTTTGAGATAATCCACCTGCCTACTGAGAGGGGTACTAACTATCTCAAAACAGTCCCATTCTCCTTAGCCCTCATTATCATTTCCCATCTTCTTCTCTGTAGAATTAAACCAGCTAAAACAACTCACAGAACAAAATACTGTGGAGGCAAACTGCTTCTAATGCTTTTAATGTCGCTCCCCGTGCTTGCCACTTTGCTGTGAAAGCCAGCATGGTAGATGCTCCTGAAGCTGCCTGATGGCATGTCTCTGCAGGGCTTGAACTCTTTCAGTATAGAACCAGTCTCATGTAAGACTCTCACAAGTTATTTATGAAAAAAGTAGACTTTTCAAACATAGAGCATTCTCTTCTTTTCAAGAAAACAACAGAAAACTGAGGACTTTTTAGCTGAGGCACCATCAGTACCCCATGAGAGGCTGTAATGCTGGGTAATTCATCCAGCACTAAGAGTAGGGAAAGGTGTTCTTGAAAGTTTTAGCAAAAAAAAGAGAAAGTGATCAGTGCAGAAATGCTCGTGTCCATTTTTAATGGTTTTCCCAGAATCTTTTTTTTTTTTAAATTTACGTAAAAAAGGAATTTAAATAAACTTATTTTTCATGCAGCTAATCTTCAGTTAAAAAAAATAAAAGTGATCACGACAATTTTGAAAATATTTTGTTTGTAAGTAAGTTAATACTGGAATTCCTCGGTCTATTTAAACTTGTCATCTTCAATTGTTCATAGTGACAGATTTCCTAATGCTCACCAGGCACTCACGCATTTTATGTTTGTTGGAGTGTGCATCTTGTAATGTTCACAGCTTCACTGATTCAATCATTCCTATTTTTGCTGCTGATTCGGAAAGACTCACAGTATGAGGGAGAACAACAGGAGTGAATTGGTGATGCTGATTTCATCCAAGCATTTTTTCAGGATTCATAAATATACAGAAGGCTTAATCTCACCATTTTGTTGAAAGTGATTTAATTTTCATCATTCTCTTGTCTTGTATAAGTTGGTTTTTTTAATTATTATTGTGGAGCTTTGATTCAAAAACAAAGAGAAAAGAAATAAAAAGAATGCATTGTCTAAGCTCTAGATAAGCATCTGCTCAAGCTGTTCAACTTTGTCTAAATAGTTCCATACCTATATTTTGCAGAGACTTCAAAGACACCATTTGCCTCACTCATTCAGTGAATACATAATCCCTTCTATGAAGTGAAACAATCTCATCCAAAAAACACAAGCTTCCAAACAGCATGAGAACTAAGTAACCATTGAGTGACTAACCCAAATTTCTAGTCCAGAGTTTTTCAGTCCTTTCCAGTTTGCTTACCTGCATAAATTTCCCAAAGGAGATGTGGATCCTTTCAGAAATGTCACATGTTTGTAGACCTCTGCAGCATATGGGAAGTTGGCTTTTTATTTGCTGGGTCTTTTTTTTTCTGAAAAACCACAGGGGTCTACAGAGCAAAGGCTGAAAATCACTGTTCTGGTCTAAATCAGGCATAGCAGAGATGTGAGTTTGCACTTTGCCATTTACACTCCAGGGCCTTCCTCATCAAATGTTCACACAGGAGATGGCTTATGAGTACAAGATTGTGAACCAAATGCTGAATGGGCAGGGAGGAAACTGTGGTTTAAACATCAAACAGGAGACAAGCTCCTTGCACTTTTATTTTCCTAAAAGATTTCCAAAGGCTGTAATTTTATATGATTCATGATAGGAAAATTTTAACACATTGATGGAATCCTATTTTTCATTCAGATCTAGTTACAACCTTGTCACACAATTTGATTTGTTGAGAACTTAGAAACTGAGATCTCCAGGGACAAGAAGTATATGGACCACATTGTGGTCACAATGTAATTCAAAATATTTCTGAAATTTCTTAGAACTCTATTTAAAAACTTATTTATTTATTCTACTAACAGAATTTGGGTTTTGGGGAAAGGGACAGAAATACAGATCAGGTCAGGAGCTGCATATAAAAGTGAAGGTGACTTTAAAAAATAATGCAACTAAATAAAGACATCCAAGCCTCATCAGTACATTTTATCAGTGCATTATTGAGGTCCTGACTTTAGATTAAAACTAATTGAGACTTTTGCACTTAAGATGCTTATACGTATCCTTCTTTCAGCTCAAAGCTCAAAGATCATGCAACTTCTTTCTTTATTGCTATACATACACATATGTGCTGTATTTTGGAATGGAGCTATGAAGAAAATATTTTGCTGTTATCAACATGAATCTGAAAGGAGACTATAGTGACAGCTGTGGCTGTATTACCTATCGAGGGGGCTCTCTGAAGTCTTTATTTTTCACCACTGCTCATTTGGTCCTTTCAGAATTCATGTGAAATATAAGATTATAGAGCTGTCTAACATGCACTCTCAAATCATGGAAGGTACTTTTATCTAAGTGCCTAATACAAGAGTAAGTTTCTTTCATACACAAGAAACAGCACTAACATGGCCTACTAATTGTAAAAAATTGATTTCTATTTTCAATAGAAATAAACCTGATCAAGAGGTCATATAGCTGAAAGCCCCAAATATGCTCACAGTACCAGAACAATAAACCAACAAATGGTTAATAAATAATGCTATTAATGTACAATGGAATGTCAAATGATCATAATGCAATACCTGTCACATGCACAATGCAGTGTAAATATACATACTAAATCAATAATTTTAAAATTAAAACCATTAGAATTAGTTCTCTTATTTAAGAAAGTTTAAGTGAAAGGGCAAAAATATATCTTAAATTAAACTAATGTGTTTATAAAGTAAACAGTATTTCCAGGAAGCTCAAATAATTAATTTTTTCCTCTGTATTCTTTCAGAGCATAAATCATTAGGAGAGTTAAATGTAAAACAGCCTTTAAGGGAGCAGGACTCCAGTCAATGAGTTAAAGAGGTAAGTAGCTTGCAAACAGGAGAGCAGTTAAAAGTAAAGATTCATCAGGGATCTTACCTAATGAAGACAGAAAAGACCTTGGAGTACCTGGGGTAGCTGCTATTTGAGGTTTTCAAGGACAGGCTAGTTAGTGTCAGCATTTGTCAACAATGACTGAGGTACAAAGTATTCTGCGTTCTGTATGAAGCTTGCATTAGTTTGTCTCACACAGCCCCTTCCAGACCCCTTTTTGTAGGAATGCATGAATTTGGGTAGGAAAATGACCTAAGAGCCTTCATGTCATAAAAAATGCAGAAAACTGTGTTTGTTCTGCATCTGTTCCTGCACTGAACAAAGTATTGGAGCACTTAAGAGTGCTCATTTCTCACCCACATCCCAGCAGATCTCAAGAGAAAAGATCAGGAAACATGCAGCTCTCTGATCCCAGATCCCCACCAACGTACAGTATAGGAATGAGTTTCTAGATTCAAGTTATGGGTTGCACTTGAGTGGGTATGCAAAGGTAGCATCACAGGTTGGAAAGTACCTCCTCTGGGGTGATCCTCACACAAGATATTGCCCCTGGCATTCTCTGTCCCTGGTAGAGGGAGGCAGGAGATAGAAGTAAGCTACATTACCCACTACTTGGATCTTTCCTATGAATGAATATAAACTCCATTTCTTAATGTTTATTTTAATTTATATTTACTTTAGAACTACGTCCCCATTTCTAGCCTCATTTTCCCCAGGTATCTGAATATTTATGAAGCTATATAAACAAGAATATGTGGAGATTGAATATTTTTTTATACAAATGCAGTGGTAGAACTGACAGAATATTTGTACTTTTCAGTGACTGATGTTGAAAATTGAAAATATAATTTTCCCAGAAGGCCCATGTAGCTCCTGAAAAACCTGTCAGTTTTATACTTTACATTTGAGGGAAAAAAAAAAAAAAAAAAAGAGAAAGAAAGAGAGAAAGAGAGAAAAGCGAGATGCAGGGGAAAAATGCACTATGTACTTTGTGAGGTTGCAGTTAGTACTTGCCCTTTCCCAAGCACTTCTCCTGCTGCTGTTTGAGAAGCAGAGCCTGCACTGTGTAACAAGTCACAGTGAACACAGTTACAACAATCGCCATCAGTGTCAGGCTTTTTACGATGACAGCTCACGCATCCTCTCATGCCATCCTTGTTAGGAATAATCCGGTGGTACAGCACTGCATGCAACAGCTACGTGCATGGCAACAACACTGCGACTTCATTTCTTTTTTCCTTTCTGTCAAGACATTAAATATCTACAGCTTCCCTGCAACTTACCTTCCAGTTCTCTATACTCTTCTAGGTAAAGAGTTCTGCTGCCATTTAATTCTCAGTTGCTGCTGGCAGAAATTAGAGGACACAAATCATGCTCACTCTTCAGCTGCTAATTCAGTGCCAGTTCAATGCTAACGACAGGGTAAGTTCTCCTGTAGTTAGGACGCAGGAATTTTTGCACTGTGCTACCACTTAGGCTTTTCCTAATAACTGTGCTGAAAATTTGGCATGGGATTTGTTCATGCAGATGCAGCCACAGAGACCTTGCTTTTGTGCTTCATTATTGCTATTTTCCTTAATTCAAAAATGATTCATTTTAGATGGAACATAAATGTTTTTTTCTTTGACTCTGGAAACAATGAGATGACAATCCAAGACTAATCACATTTTCAGTAACAATAACTGAAATGGTTTACTCAGCATGCATACATTTTAAAAGACAGTTTCGTAACTGCATTTTACTAGAGGGCAGTAAAACCTTCTGCTTCGCTGAGCAAATCCTGTGTCCAAATCTTCATTTACATCCCTGTGTGGGCTGTTACACTGCAAACTTGGATCTGAGTGCATTTTCCTCCCACCTTCTTCTTGCAGCCATTAAAGTTTATTTGAAGAACAACGCTAGATCTACATTAAGCTAGAAGCACTATTGCCACTTGTGGGCATCTTCTGTTTTCTTGCAGTCTTAGTTAATCTATGTACATGAATGCATTTATTTTTTTCTTTTGGTGGATTGTTTGTGGATTTTTTTGCTTCTGGGATTCTTTGTATTGAAACGCCATTCAAACAAGTTAAATTTATTTATGAAAGAAAAAATATCTGTGAGCCTGCTCTAAATAGTGCTCTTAATATCATATATTATGGACAGGCATCAGTTCTTTTATTCTGCACCATATGATGTAGCTAAAGAGACAAGGAAGTCCCTTTTCACACAGTCATCTTACTTCTATTTGCATTTTGGTTCTAAACTGCTGTGCAGTTGTATTCAAATACAGATTTTCTGATTAAGTGACTTGTAATATGCTCCCCACATGAATGAGACATCCTCAGTTATACAATGACAATCTCCCATTGTTAGGGTATTTTTTTTCCCATTACGCAATGCCAATGCTGAAATTCCAATGTAGCTATATTAATTAGCAGAAAAACAAACCAGTTTTATTATCAAGAAAGATGCATTTTGGAAGCAGTTGGTTATTTAGCAACAGCTTCAGGTATTAAAACTTCTTCTCCTAACAAGCAGAAAAAACCAAAAAGTATACTGCTTACTACAGTACATTAGATCAGCATGCTTTGTGTAAAGGATTTTAACAGTCAAGAGATGTGACTGTGTTTAAGATTCCTTTTTCCAGTCACTAGTTCATTGTCAGCAGCAGCTACAGAGCAGCTTTATGTGCATTCAGAGACAGCCAGGAAATTAGTTCTGCATGACTGACTCAGCACTGTAGCACTGAGAACCACTCTCACCCATTTCCTTAAACAATTGTTTATTTCTTGAGTGAAAACAATATTAAATATCACAATTCTAGACAAAAAATCTCAGATGCTTTATTTGCATTAAAGGTAAAAAGTATTAGCACTAGTAAAGTGAAGTCCTAGCTTATTTCTGGCATTACAAGACTTTTCATGCAATTATTATTGAAAGTTCAGAATGATTCCTGGTATCTTGTTTAGTGTTTTCTTTGATGCTAAATGGATCTGAGAAGCAAAATGCCAGCAAACTAAAATCAAATGAAAGTAAAAGTGACTTATCAAAGTGAGAAATATAAAATTAAATAAAATCTTTGAATCAAAAAGATCTATTAGACTTTTCATGACATAAAAACAAGTCAGATCTTTTTAAGACTTATATGTATTGAGAATTCAGATGATTCAAGATAAAGCAAAGACTTAGGGTTCAGATGATAGACAGTCAGTTGTTCTGAGTTGCCTTTTGCCCAAGCTGTTTGGGATTCCACAACCCTGGGCATTTAGACACCTGCCCAAAGAAAAGCACTGAAATCCCCAAGCAGGAGTTTGGCAAATTTGAACAGGCCTTGGGAAGGCATTTTGCTGCCTCCAAATGCAATAGGAAACAGACTGGTCTCTAAGAAAATACTGAGAGCAGAGTGAATCCAACATATTGCATCTACACAGATGAATTTATGAAGACACATGATGTACCCAGCATTTATAGTATTGAAGCCTTCCCTGAAAATACGAACCATAACCTTGAGCACTACCAGGGCTCATGCATTTCTTTCAAAACACATCAAGAAAAAACCTCTCATTTCCCACTTCCAGGAAGTAGAGGCTTGCAAAGTTTATGAAATTCCAGAGCTAAGTAGCATCTGAGTGTTTTCTCACCCACACTATTTTGGACTTAGGCAATACATTCTCTCTAAGGCCTGCTGAAAGGGAGTGAACCCTTTTATTGGATCCTAATAATTTCTGCTTTCTTTCTAGTTATGAAGTTAATCTGAAAATACTGTCTGTCAGTGTTTAGCGTTGCTCTTGTCTTAAAACGGAGAGCTCTTCAACCAGAGGTTTGCGCTCTATCATAAGTTTCCACAATATGTTAGTGGATAGGGCTAAAGGACCACTAAAAGCAGTGTGTTTTCCAGTAAATCTCACAATTGCTAACACAGTTTGGCTTCAGCCACATGCAGAATATTTTTCAATTTTTTTCTTGGCTAAAGCAAAAACTCAGCTCTTATTTATGGATTTATCTATTCAGTGGGGTACATTTGTTTCCTGTAGCAACGTGCACTGTTTATTATTAGAGAATGAAAGAATATTGCTTTCTGTTGTGATAATTTTGCATTTTCTTTGATGTCTGATAAGAGATTTTTTTTCTTATTAACCTCTGGGACAGCAAGACAATTTCATGCTGCCAGTAAAATACTGACAAGACTGGGCTCAGAGTTTCCTTTTTTTGTATCCTGTTTAAAAAACATAAAAGCAAAATAAAATACATCTCTGATCCATAAATATAGATTTCATGAAACATAGAAAACATTTCATATTGGTTAGATGCAGGGAAGAAAGATAATGGCACATTAGTTTGTTTTTTTAATACATTTTCCTAGTATAAGTGGCTGAGTAACTTCAGTTTTCAGTCTTGAATAGGTTAGTAAGGAATTCCCAAGTGATAGAATAAGAGTGCTATGTGAAGAATAAAGAAATGTGTTAATGTAAGAAAGATGTGTTATGTGACAGGAGTGAAGATACCAGTTTGAAATTTATATCGTTCTGTCCAACCCAAAACGTCTCCTCTGAAATGTGTCTGCAATGTTCCTTCGCTCATCAAGGACGACAGGGCATTACAACCAATGTGACCACCCTCACAGTAGTTGCAGGTAAATGTACCTATCCAGGAACATGTCAATAAAAAGACAGATGGAGTAATAAAAACTTTGTCAGATCATCATATTAAAGCTAGAACCTGTGGGCCATGCATGGTTCATTAAGATCATGCATGTTATATCATTCCCCTGATGCTGATATCCTTTGAAAACTTAAGAAAACCCAAAAAACCTGACATAAAATACAGCTGATTGTGAACAGTAATGCATACATCTCAGAGCCCTTATTTCAATTTGGAAGAAAAACAGGAGTTGTTCATGGGTTTTATCACCAATCAGTAAGACACCATGTTTAAATAAATTAAATTCTTAACTAAGCATCCCAGTGTGAAATCAAATTAATGACTCAGTAATGTGCTCTGAAGGAAGAAAGGTCAACAGTATCCTCAGTTGATTTAGGAAGAACATTGCCAGCAATCCTTTATCCCTGCTCAGCACCTCACTCACATCTGGAGTAATGGGTCCAACTCTGGAGTTCCCAGCAAAAGAGAGACAAGTACACAATAAAGCAAATCTAGTGAAGGGTCGTGGAGATGATCAAGGATTGGAACACCTGATGTATGAGTGGATACTCAAGGAGATGGGACTGTTCAGCCTTCAGAAGAGAAGTCTTAAGGGGGATCTCATCAAATAAATACCTGATAAGGAAGAAGTGAAGATGAGAGAACCAGAATCTTTTCTGTGGTACCCAGTGACAGAACAGAAATGTGTTAATGTAAGAAAGGACACTGGGCACAAGCTGAAATACAAGAAATTAATCTTATTATTTAATCTTATTATTTTTTTTTCTTTTTTAGAAGATGATTGAATTCTATAATAGGTTTCCCAGAGAGGTTGTGGTGTCTCCATCCTTGGAGATATTCAGAACAACTGAATACATACAGAATCCTGCTCTAGCTGACCCTGGCTGTAAGTGGACTAGGTGACTGACCTGTTATTTGATGAGGATGGTCACCTCACAAGTAGGGACACAGACAAGGCAGAAGTGTTTAATGGTTTCTTCCCTTCACTCTTCATCACCAGTGATGGGCTGTGGGAGTCCAAGAGACCTGAGCTGCGGAACCATGGCTGTGAGAATGATAAAATCCCAGTCCATTCAATCTTGAACTTTTTCAGGAACTACTACTCTAGGTGTATCTCTATAAGTCCATTATGCCCAGTGGGATTCATCTCAGAAGACTCAAAGCTCTGGCTTATGTCATTGCAAGACTTCTCTCAATGATTTTTGAACAGTTTTGGGAATCTGAAAAAGTCCTAGTTGAGGGAATTGCCTAAAGTTGTGTCATGGAAGGTTTAGGCTAAATGTCAGGAAAAGGTTCTACACCCAGAGGCTGGGCACCGAAAAGACTCCCTGGAGAAATAGTCATGGTATCAAATCTTCCTGAGTTCAAGAAGCTCTTGGACAATACTTAATCACATGGTGTGATTCTTGGGGCTGTCCTCAGCAGACCCAGGAGCTGGACTGGATATCCTTTCCAACTCAGGATATTCCATGATTCTGTGATCTCCAGAGATGCTGCAGGACTCATTGGAGAAAGGCTTTTTGTCAGGAAGTGTTGCAATAAGATAAAGGATAATGGCTCTGAACCAAAACAGGGTAGATTCAGACTAGATAGAAGGAAGAATTTCTTATGAGGAGGGTGGTGCAACATTGGAACAAGTTGATCACAGAGGTGGTAGATTCCTCATCCCTAGAATATCCAAAGTTAGGTTTGGATGGGGATCTGAGCAGCCTGGTGTAGTTGAAAATGTCCCTGCTCATTGCAAAATCATTGGACTGGATGGCCTTTTTCTTTCCAAACCACACTATTTTACAATTTTGTGATTCTATGATTCTGTGATTATGTGAAGAGGGAACCTCAGTTTAGGGTTGTACCCAAAATTCATCAATTTAAAAGTTACTAACTAATACAAACACAGATGCAAATTATATAACATATGACTGATGTCACTGAAGCACTAATTTTACTAACTCAAGGAGCTGGTCATCCATACAGGAATTACAGGAATTTATTATCTGGCTGATATTTAAACGTTAGTCTTCCTGCTTTAAATTATATTAACAGAATAATTAATTAAATATATTATTTTAAATTCATGTAAATACAGAATGATTATACTTTCTAGTTCTATTTAGTTCTGAAATGATGTTGCAAAATTCAGTGACCTGAGGTTGAATTTGTATATACCATTATATAAAAGTGTAGTAATTCGTAGCATTATTCTTAATGCTTAAAAGCATTATTTAAATATCAGTACCTATTTTGCAGCATGCAGAAGATGCAAGTTGTCTCTTCCTATTCAGAAATAGGAAGTTTTCTAAAGGCATACAGAATAAAAGCTCAGGCAGAGGAAGGAATCCCTTTAGGATGCTTGGCCTAGAGGGGGTGAGCAAGAGAAGCCTTTCCAAAAGCAAGAAGAAAAGCAAAGAGCTATACAAGTTAGCAGAACTACACATATTTATCCAGTTCATCCAGTTATGCAGGAAGGGGTGATACAGTGCAGTAACCTGATTTGAAGCCTCAATCTGTAAGAATAGAAGCCTACACATAGGTATACAGGTATTTGACAGTATGAAAATTTATGGGAAGATAACAAGTTTCTCAAAGACTAACATTTGGACCGCTTATTTCTGGGGGTGCAGGGGTATAATTGATATCTAAGGATCCAAACCTCAGGCTTACCACCTATCACAAGAATAACTACTGCAGAAGTCATTAGTCAAGCAACAATAGTGGATCAAATAGGAGGAAATAGGATTTGTAGTATCTCAGAGTGTGGGAAGCTGAATGAATTCAAGTCCAGGAAAAAACCCCAAGCAGCTTAACTACACTGAAAATAATGGTAGACAATGATCCTGAAATGTTTTTGAAACATAAAATGCTTTGGGTTGCAAGGGATCTCTCTAAGTCATTTTGTCTACATGCTTCTTAAAGCAGGATCATGAACAAAGTTAGGTCAGGCAGTTCAGGGCCCTGTCGAGTCAAGCTTTGAATATCTCCAAGGATGGAGTTCTCACAGCCTCTCTGTGAAAACTGCTCTAATGCTTAATCACCCTCACTATGATTTTTGACTTTTTTTCTTTACATATCCTGCTGGAAGGTCTTTTTCTGAAATTTGTGTCTGTTGCCTTCTTGTTCTTTCACTGTGAATGGTTGTCAGAAGTCTGGTTATGCCTTTTCTACAAACCCCTTTAACTTTCAGTAGACTGCAATTAGATTTCCTTGATCTTCTCTTCTCCAACCTGAAAAACTCCTACTGAGTTTTCTTCACCTCCTGCATCATATGCTCTGTTTCCTAATTATCTTCTTAACCAAATATTGGACTGTCTGAAGCTTGTCAATCTCTCTTTTATATAGGAAGGAACAATACTGGGCAGAGTATCATATATATGGCCTGAGAGTGTCAAAGTAAAAGGAATAATTGACTCACTGACTGTACTGCTGCTAACACAGTATGAAGTTAGCTTTCATTGGTGCAGGTGTTTTGTCCACCAGGGCCACACAATACTTTTCTGCAATGTATCTTCCTGGCTGACAGGCTGTAATCTTCCATGAGTTTATAATGTATCTGATAGCAGGACTTTTTGTCTTTCCTAAATTACTGAGTTTCTGTTGGACTCTGTCTCCAGCATGTCCAGCAGGTTTCTGTGAAAGGAAACCCTGCCGTCCAGTGTATCAAGCAGTCCTCCCATTCTGAGGTCTCACATCAACCTCATGATGAAATATTCTGTTCCCTAAGCAGACTGGATTAAGATGTTAAGTAGCATCAGCTTCAGTATTAGCCAAGAAACACCATTCACAATTGGTTGCCAGTTAGGTTTCAAACCATTAACATTAATGGTACAGCAAATTTTTCATATTTATAATTTGCCCATCTACTACATATCTCCCCAGCTTGGATACAACGATCCTACGAGCAACCTTGTCAAAGCCTGGACACTACTAAAGGAAATGTCATTCAATGATCTCCCTAGTGCAAGCCATCTCCTCAGAGAGGGCACAATCATTGGTACAGGAGTGTGCCCTTACTTTACCAATGCTAATTGTTCCAGACCATCTTCTTGACCTTTATGTGTCTCCAACTGGCTTCTAAGAAAATTTTCTTAATAATGTCCCAGGGACTGAGGGTAAAAGGAGGTAGCAAGGATTTCAGGCTCTTCTGTGTCCTTCACTAGTGAAAAACCACCCCATTCAACAGGGCAAAATTGTTCTTTGGTTCTCCTTTTGTTTCTGATGTAACTTTAAGAGCCTTTGGTGTTCTCCTTTATAACTTATTTTCCTTCCTAGCTCCATCTGTAACTCCATCTGAATTTTTATCTTTCAGTTCCATTTCAGCATGTTCAAAGCATCACTGTATATCCCTCCCTGGTACCCCAACCATAGTTCCATTTTCCATATTCCATTTTCCAGCTCCTGTGTACATAGGCAAGCATATCCTGTGGCTGACGATAATATTTCAAACTAGCCTTAGGACAGCAAGATCTCTGATTATAGATCTTCTTCATAGTAGTCATGAGAAGCATGATGTCTTGCCTATCTCTCACTTACTTGTGATTCTAGGTTGCTTTTGTAACAGAAGTCTCTGAAGAACTTCCCAACAAATGGAACAGAACACATAATTCTCTCTCAAAACACATTTACAGCTAGGCTGAAGAATCTAAATTTACCTGCCGTCACTGTAGAATTAAAAGAACAATCAGCTCTTTCTCCTGGCAATTCTGACATAATATCCTTTTCAACTTCGTAACAGATGTGCTTTAAACATAACACAGGAAAAGAAAACCAAAATTTCCCAGATGAAGTTTCATTTTCCTTCATCCTCACTGAGAAACAGCTGGAATGCAGTTAAAGTACACTCCTCTAGTTTTCTATACACACTCATTATGGTTAATGACCTAGTCAGTACAATTTTTAACTTCATTTCTACTTTACACATATCTAGCGATGCCTTCTTTTTCTCAGCATTTCTTCAAATAATTTCTGTCTGTTTCAGTTACAAAAAAATTCTTACATAGTCAAAGACATATCATTTTGGAAAAACAGTCCTGTTTAGTTCTCTTCTGATAAAAATTACTTCAAGAAATAATGATATTTCAATACAAGGAAGTGGAAGCTTATATATACAAGACAATTTAAAGAACCTGTTTTCTGAACATCATTAGTCTCACCTTGATACTGTTGTCAGAGAGCAGTGATTCAAAGGAGAAGGAACAGAATCATGAGGTGCATATTGAAATTGCGATGCTGGCCCAGACATAAGGCAGAGAGACCTTCAAGTTCATGATGTTTCCAACTTACAGATTTTTGAACAAACATGACCATTAATTCTATGGAATAAATTTTTTCTGATTCCCTTCCAGCTCCTTTGAGACAATTTATAGCTGCAGGGAGTACTGAAGGAAAAATCCAGTGAACTGTCCAAATGCATAATTGAAACTGCATAACCATAAGATTTTGTACAGCGTCACAATGGTGGTGAGATATTTTACCCCTTGGCTCTTAAGTGCTTTGCTGGCTTAGATTTCATAGAATGCAAATGTTGAAAAAATGGTAAATAGAGAGAATTTCAATTACTGTTATAGGAAGTTCAGTGTTTTGACAAGGATCCAGAGGCAGCAAACTGGATGTATATATAAGCAAAATCAAGAAAGTTCAGATTTAAATATCAGAAAGCTGATCTGGAAGTAATATAGAGGTCAAGAAAAGTCCTTTAATCTTATACCCAGAAAGACTTTATCCTAAAAGACCAAATAGGAAAGTGAGATGCAGTCAAACAATGAAAATGAATGAGGTACATTCTGTGAAAATGGAAGAACAGACTAATTAGAATTGAGTGTAATGATGTTTGACTTCCATACAGACTGGTTGTTCTCTGTCATAAACCAGCCAAGACTGAAATGAGCAAATAAAGCTGTTTTACTGTAGGAAGCATTGTGGGGTAGTGTAGATTAGAAAATCTGAAAATCACCATTAAATTTTAAAGTAATAATAATAATAATAATATTAATAATAAAAATCAACATAACATGAAAATTCAAAGTTAGAAATTAAGTCTTGTCATTTTTTTAAAAAATACACAAACAGGTAAGATTAGCTTCAAATTTGAGCATTCTAACCACATCAAGCATCCTGGTCCAACGAAACCATATGATTTATGTTTCATGAAAATTCAGTAGTCACATTCAAAATAGCCCAGAAGATCATCCCAAAGCTCATATGAAGATAAGGAATGGCATTATCTCCAATGATTCAATAAACTTGAAAAGTCTAGTTTAGCAGTTGGCAAATCTCAGCCAAAAAAATTATGGAGATTAGAATTATTTATTCAGAAGGAATTTGAAGGAAGCTAATAGATAAGTAGATATCTGTGATTCTTGTAAAAAGCCAAAGCAAAAAAGTAAAAAAAAGTAAAAAAAGGTAAAAAAAAATAAAAGTAGGTAGAGACCAAACTATTACGTATGGGATCCTTGTCTGTTATTCAAAAGGCAATCAATGAGTCAGAAAATAAGATTCAGAGACCAGATGTCTAAGTAAGTGTCTGAAACAATACAGAAACAAGGAATGGTTTAGATAAAGGAATGTGGAGTTAAAAGGAACGTCCATTAAAAGAAAGAATATAGACTATGAGATACTGATGAATTTTTGTATCAATTTACTGTCATCTGAGCATTTTAACCATACACACCCCACACAATTTTAAATTGTTTTTCTCACACACCAAAATTGCCTTTTTATGATAATACTGATGTATTACACAGGAGTATTGAATATAAACTTAAATTGAATGTTTTCCCTTGGAAAAATAACTAAACTTCTTATTCATTTTAGAGCATATCATGGTGCATTTTAATTTGGAAAGAAAATGGATAACACCAAATTACACTAATAACCAAAGTAGTGTTAATAATTTTGAAATGAAAAAGATAAGAGTTCATTGATTGTGAGTAATTAGTCTATAACAGCAGGTAGCATGAGATTTCATTTCACTGAAGAATTTCTATTTTTTGCCTTCAAAGGATTTAGTTTTTATGTTTAAATGAATTAAGAAAGAATCCTGAAGTGCCATAACATGTACACACATAATGTTATAGTAAACCTTTGCCCTTTCCCCCAATCTAGACTCCACTTCCTCTGTGACCTTGACTGCCTACAGCATTTAGCTTGTATGGTTTCCAGGGAAGTCAATTTATTCTTCCTGAAACACTTCAGGCTCACTCACACCCAGATATATTCTTGGACCTGAACTCTCAGATATGCAAGCCAAGAGTTGCCAAGATCACTTGATCACAAGATCACAAGATGGACGTGAGTACCTACAGTGGGTGGTGAGTTATGGCTTGATCTTGGACGGCTGCAGACCTCTACAATCTTCTCTGTCAGTCACTCCCCTCCTCAGCAGGAGAATGGGGTGGAAGTCAGGTGGAAAGCTCATGGGTTGAGATAAGGACAGGGAGAGAACTCATCAATTGCCATCACAGGCAAAACAGACTCAGCTCAGAGAAAACTAATTTAATTTATCGCCCATTACAAAAGGGTAGGATAGTGAGAAACAAAGACAAAAACTAAACCATCTTTCCCTCACCTGCCCCTCCTCCTCATTCTCTCACTTTGGCATCTGCTCTGTTGTTTCTTAATTTTTCTGTTCCTTTCTCTTCCCTCTGTGAAACTTTCATCTCTCCTAAACACCTTTCCCCCAAGGTGCCCCCACCTCAGCAGTGGGAGCTGGGTGTAACAAGCTATGTCCAACACAGGGAAGCCCTGGCTTCTCTTCACAGACACTGCACTGTCAGCAGTGGGACACCTGTCCCCTCTACAGATCCAGAATCAGGCCCAGCTAAAATGCACCTAGATTTTGCTCCAGGATTTCTGAGGTCCTAATGGAGAGCAGGGGCCTCCCAGCCCTTCTCTGTCTGACAATAGGATTTGCTCTTACGCTCAGCATTTACACTCAGGCAGTGGTCACACACTCCTCGCCAGATGTTTCTGCAGCACAAGACAGAGATACTATGTGAATCTGGCTGAGGAGGAGCTCATTTCCTCCACAGCAGCCCTCACAGTGCTGTGCTTTGCATTGGTAGCTAGAAGGGTGTTGATAACACACCAGTGTTTTGGCCACTGCTGAGAAGTGCTCCCTCAGCATCAGCACTGTCCAACATTCCTCTCATTCATCAGTGAGCTGGGCACTGGCAAGATGTTGGGAAGAGACACAACTAAGAGACCTAACCCAAATTGACTAAAGGGATATTCTATACCATAGGACATTGGCTTAGATATAAAAACCAAGAGAAGGAGGAGGAAAGGGAGGTAGGTATTCAGTATTTATGATGTCTGCCTTCTGGAGCAACTGCTACATGTGCTGAAGCCCTGCTTCCCAGGAAGTGGCTAAGCATGGCTTGCTGATGGGAAGTAGAAAATAAAAGTTTGGGATTTTTTTTCCTCTGCATGTGTATGTTCAACCTTTCACTTTTGCTTTAGCAAATTGTCTTGTCTCAACCTATGAGCTGTTTTCCATGTTATTTTCTCTCCCCTGTTGAGCTGAGAAGAGGGGAGGGAGTGGTTTCCTGGGCAGCTGTGTAGTGGGTTGGGGCTGGCTGAATACCAGGCACCCACCAAAGCCTCTCTATCACTCCCCTTTACAGCTGGACAAGGGAGAGAAAATATAATGAAAGGTTCATGAGCTGAGATGAGAACCAGGAGAGACCCCACAACAAACACTGTCACAGGCAAAACAGACTCAATTCAGGGATATTAATTGAATTTATTACTAACAAAATCAGAGCAGGACAATGAAAAGAAAAAGAAAATCTTAAAAACACTTTTCCCCCATACTTCTCATCTTCCCAGCTCTGTCTTCTCCCTCCCAACTGTGCAGGTAGACAGGGACAGGGGGTTACAGTCTGTTCATCACACATTTTTCCTCCCATGGTACTGGAAGAGGAGTACTTCCCCTACTCCACTCTGGTGTCCCTCCCACAGGAGAAAGTCCTGCAAAAACTCCTCAATCATGAGTCTATCCCACAGGCAACAGTTCTCTAAGAACTGCTGTAACTTGGGTCACTCTTCCATAGGGTGAAGACCTTCTGGCACAGCCTGGCCAGAGTGGGTCAATCACAGGGTCACAAGTTCTACCAAGAAACCTGGTCCAGCATGGGCTTCTCTGTCCATAGCTGTGCAGGTCCCTGCCAGTAGTCTGCTCCAGCATGGATTTCCCATGGGTTCACAGCCTCCTCTCAATCATTCACCTGCTCCAGCATGTGTCTCCCCTGTGGGATGCAGGTGGATCTCTGCATCCCCATAGCCCTCCATGGGCAGCAGGGGCACAGCTGCCTCACCATGGCCTGCACCACAGGATGCAGGGGAATCTCAGCTCTGGCACCTGGAGCATCTCCTGCCCCTCCTGCTGCACTGACTTTGCTGCCTGCAGAGCTGTTCCTCTCACAAATTCTCATCCTGCTTTTTTTCTGGCCACAATTACTGAAATCTGTGCAATAACTTTTTTTCTTCTTAAAAATATTATCACAGAGGCATTACTATCATCCTGATTAGCTCAGGCTTGGACAGAGCAGGATCTATCCTGGACTGGTCTGGAATTGGCTCTGCTAAGAATGAGAAGAACCTTCTGTCAGCTTCTCACAGAAGATGCCTCTGCAGTCCCCACACTTTGAAAACCTGTCCACACAAACCCAGTGCAACCCATCAAGGTCTACAACCAATGCACCAGTAAAGACTGTGTAGCTGTTTTGGAATTCTGTTAATTATCCAGTCACTTTGTGAGATATTTTGGCAAAATATATTTGTTTTTCCTAAGGCTTCCTACAGCACTACCTTTAGCCAGTTCACCTGTGATATTCTGAGCTCTGTAGACTGCTCTCTTTGGCTCCAGCACACACACCAATCTGCAGGAGCAGCAAAATTGACATGCTCTCTTGCCATCTATGGTTTAGTAGCTATGTTAGCAGGATTTAGGAAAATACAGAATATTTTCTGCTTCTAGATGATTAAGAAGAATTCATTCATGCTTACAGTAAGAACATGTCATTACTTCCCACATGGAAACTGGAACACTTGTAACATGAAAACTGAACCAAAGAGCAAGATCCCATTGTCATAACCACCACATGTGGTCAGTTACTGTAGAGAGGCATTTATTTGACACCCACTTCTATAAAATTCCTCAAATACTTTAATGCTGGGAGATTTCAAATGCCTCTTCCTGATCCTTGCTCCTTGCAGAACTTGCAAATGTAAATAACATTCTGCTGCATTCCTCTGTGTGGCAAGACAACACCTAATAGTTTCTTGGCTCATGTCAGCAACCCAAGTGATGCTGCATTTTTGCTACAAGTTGGACAGAAAAAACCTCTCCTTTAATGCAAGACCATTCCTCTTTCCATATCTTCAACAGTTGTAATGCTCTGTTGATATCTCATGCATTTGAGTCTGGAGTCGAAGCACATACACATTGGATATAAAGATTTTACACAGAGGCAGTTAGGAGGAAGAAAAAAATAAAACACAGGTTACAGGTGAATTACAAGGTTTTAAGAGATATATATCTGAGCATGACAACACTGTGCCAATAGTGAGGAAAATTACAGATGTACTACAGTGGCTGGAAAAGAAAATTAGCTTCCTCAGGATCTAATTTGAGTATACTTATTTGTTTTACCAGAGCCGTGTTATAAATATATTCTGAAGAGTGCCAATCACTTGTAAAGCAATCTCAGAATGATATGCATTCAATTACAGAGCAATGTCCTGGTGTGAAATCTGGAAGACTTTTTCTTAAGTCATTTTGAACTGGACTAGATAAATACCTCGACAGCACTTTGTAGAAAGAATCATATCCTGAGAAAAGCATTACCTTAATGACCCCACAGATGTTCTGATTTTATAATTTGTATGGCAGTCATCTGATAAGTGTACATAACTAGAGGGCTGTAACAAATACATGTACTTAACTTACTATATTTAGTAACAGCCTCTCAGACCTGCAAATATTAATTTCCTTATTCTTTTGTGCTTATAAAATGTTTTATGCTGTATTTCAAGGGCTGTATTGGCAAATAAACGATTTAGATCTAATCTACATTATTCCAGTGAGGATTTTTTTTTTTTTTTTACTAGCAGCAGCATTTAAACACTTACAGAACTGTTACACTTCAACCAGTGATGATGGTCCCTAAACCTTTACAGTAAAACTGAGAAACTCAGACCCATGGTTTGGGCAATCCAGGTACTGGGGCTATGTCTGCACTTAACAAAAAATTTGCTTCCTCCCTTTCCACAGCAACATGGCTGGCAGCTTCTTCAGACTTGCATATTTCTCTGTTGTTACAATAGCCACTGCTGGGTGAAGACCACTGCTTTTACAATTACCAAGCAGTGGTACACAGCAGGAGTAGGATGGAGTTTTGTAGGGGCAAACACCTGGGGCTGTGGATCTGGTATTGATAAAAAACATGTTTCAGAGATGATTGCTCTAAAACTGCTTTTTTCACATGAATCAGATACTTCTAAGCAGCCAAGGTGCCTGAGATAGGCATGCCAGGAGCCTAACCTGACACAGTCAGCTTAATTTCATCAGTTCTGCACAGGGTGCCTGCGCTGTGACACCAACATGTGCCTCTATGACACCAACAATATCACAGAACAGGAGCTAACTGCAAGATTGATCTCAAAAATGCTTCTCTGATCTTAACTAAAATCCAGATGGCAACATGTTCTATCAGAGATTCCTCACACAGTGTTTCAGGTTTCTTTTTGTTTTCTGTGACAATATAGAATATACAGTCACCGCTGGCTTCTGTATTTAGTTTCTTGAAAACATAATTGTTAAGGAACAAGATTCTTTGTACAAAAGAACATCTAAATTTACTTTGTTATAAGAGCTTTCTAGACTAAAAACATTTTATGAAAAAAGCAATAAAAAAGCAATATTAGATGAGGTCAGGTCATGCATATCTAAGTTTAGCACAAAAAAATTATTCATGATCCCTATGTCAAAATAATCCTCATTCTAACCTGCACTGCAAGTGCTACTGAAATTCAAAGACTGCAATAGTATTAACAACTGTTTGAGGGAAGCATTAACAAATGGATTCTGCCTCTAATACTCCTTCAAATACCTGTTGTGAAGGAGTTTTTTGTAAAATTGTGAAGTTGATCTGTAAGGGGAAAGGAGATGAGCCATACAATCTTAATAACATCTAACTACAATCCTAGGTTGGCAAGTGTTTCCAGGTGGAAATGAAGGGTAAGATGTGCCTCTGAAGTAATAAAATATTATGGAAAGTCACTTCAGTAAGTCAAAGGATAGATAATGAAAGCAAAGAAGAAAACAAAAGAGGGGAGGTTGGTTGGTTTGTTTATTTGTTTACATTCTATGTAAACAGAAAAGAAGGATTTTTCATATTCCTTTCACAGGAATTACCAGCTCAGTGTCTCCACATTTTTCAGATTTAAAATAAAAGCAATACGATTTCTTTGCCCAAATCAACAAATATAAATAAATATATGGAAAGTAAAAAGTGTCTTAAAATTCAACATATTAAGATACCTTTGACCTATTGGTATCCTATACTACTATACATGTGGATATGCATAGCTATTAAAATACACAATCAAGTAGTGAAGAATTCTAGAGCTTAATAACTGTAAGATGTGCCCATTTAAAAATGTTTTGGAGTTCAAAAGTTTCAAACCCTTTCCACTGTTCTCTAGACCTTCTCTTTCATATGTAATTCTGGTTCAGTTCTAAATCAATACAGGAATGACTTAGGGGAACAAGGCCTTTCTTTGTCTTTGGTAAAGCCCCCAGTAGACTTGTAATAAACACCTAATCCTCATCAGGGATGGTGTGAGATTGTGCCTTGCCTGCAAGATGCTGCATTATTCTGCTCTCTGGTTAATCACAACCCCTATGCTTCCTATGTCACACAATTAAAACACTTCACTAGGAATGAAAACCTCTAGTAGTCCAGCATAGAACTTTTATTTTCCATTATTAATTGTCAATTTTAGAGATAATGTTGAGATTCTAAATGTGCAATTTACTCAGTAGGGGCTGCAATATGTGCACAAATTCTGTATTTTTTTGTGGTTATTTGTCTGGCTTAGCCATTTAGCTTAAGGAATATGGTTAATTTTGAAAATGATTTAGTTAGCAGTGGGCTGAGAAGCTGTAAATATTTTGCCTACATATATTCTGTATATGAAAAAATTGCCAAAAAGGAAGTATAATATACAAGCATCTTTCTTTTTACATGTAGACGCAAGACTTCATTCTGAATGGCACAGTATTTTTAAATTGTTAACTGTAATTCCTTTCCATTCTTATAGGATAATGAAGAGTAATAAAAAAAGAGAGTTCTATGAATTATTTTAATTTATGCACATTTTAGAAACCAATTTGGTAAATGAGAAACAGCAAGGCATCTTTTTCAACATATTTTCCAACAACTCCAGGGCAAGTCTGATGCTGCTCATCCTTACCATTACAATTTAACACTTAGTCTCTCCAACTTTCTCCACATTTTACTGTTTTGTGTATGTACATAATCTAAGTAGGTCTTGCATTTCTTTCCCACTGATGCTATTAGTCATGGAAATGAACTTATCCATGACAATAACTCCATATTTTCAACCCTGTTACTATCATTCCAACTGCATCTGGGAGGAAATGTACTAAAAATTGCCACAGTTAATTTTTTTTTTTTTTTTCATTTACAACCCTTATTAGTGTTTATAGGTAGTTTTTAATAGGGGGTTTCTTTGGTACCAAAAATATGCAAAGTGTTTCCCAGTCAAGTAGCAACTGCTAGTACATCTCTCTGTGATGCATCACTATACACATTAAAATAACTTGGCAGAATTATGAAAGAATAGATATGAACACCTATGGACAACTCTTGTTTCTGTAAAATGCTTTTTAAATATATTTTTATGACATTTGTCTACCTGTTAAAATAATGAAGAATTATTAAGATTTTTTTTTAAAAAAAAAGTTAAGGGCTTTGTTCTTATTTGAGTAAATATTTAACATTAGGGTTTTTCTTAATCAAGCCAAACTTACAATTATAACTATGCAGATTAATGATAAAAGAGGACAACACAAACATGATACCTTCACAAAATGAATTATACAAGCTGCAGTTCATACCAGGTCATTTGAAAAATAAAATAGTTCTACAATTGCATTTGCAGCTTGTTCAAAATAGCATTAAAGGATTGTTAAATTGTATTCTTTACATATGCTCTCTTTCACTGTGGATTTACAGTGTGGGGGATGGAACTGCTGTGACTATACTCACATCTTAAATTCATTAAAGACTTGATAGAAATAAAATTACACACCACTGTGTAGACTATTATTATTTAGGGCTTTTGTTTGCTTTCATCTTCCAGTGAAGAGGTGATTTTCCAAGTATTACTACAAATGCCATATTATCCTGCATATCATTATTAATAGCATTTGGCTCAAGGTGTATGTCACAAGAGATCATATTACACATATTCACATATTACACTGGTTCAACTCACTTCAGAAATTATTTTTCTGTTTCAGCTCCTTGCAGAATGCATCATGTATTTTTCAACAACTTAGTAAAATCATCTGGATGCTATGATAAATGGATATCTGCAACAAAAGGTTAACAAATGTGAGGTCCTTTTCATAAATCTCCTGATTTCCATGACATGTAAAAACATGAAAAAATCAATGGGTCAGTGAAAAGGGTCCTTTTTGTGCCCATTTAGCCTAGACTGCCAATCACCAAAATTCTTTTCAGGGAACCAATGAACTTGCAAACCCTGTTTCTTTTAAAAAATCCAGCAATCATCCTGGATTTTTTTTCTGTGTATAATTTTCCTGCTTTTTGCAATATTGCACTAAAACTCCTTAAATGCTCACCTCCTTCTTCTGCTAGTCCTTCTCTAATGAAAGGAACAGGGCTTTGGCTTCAGACAGTGGTGGACTCTATTGCCTGCAGTACAGTTTTAAAATCTCAGCTGAAACACACAGTGCAGTTACAAAGATGGTCCTGAAATGGCACAGAATCACAAAATCATTTAGGTTGAAGAGACCTCTGAGATCATCACATCCAACCTTTAACTGATCACCAACTTGCCAACTAGCCCATAGCACTAAATGCAATGCCATTTGTTTCCTAAACACCTCCAGGCATGGTGACTCCACCATCTCCCTGGGCAGCCCATTCCATTGTTTCACAATTTCTGTGAAGAAATTTGTCCAGCCTGGACCTTCCCTGGCTCAGCTTGAGGCTATGTACTGTCACTTATTGCTTGGGAAAAGAGACTAACTCCCTCCCCAGCTACACCCTCCTTCTAGGTAGTTAATTTTAGGTAATCCTTTCAGTAGAGAACAATAAGGTCCCTCCCCCAAGCCTCCTTTCATCCTGGATAAACAATCCCAGATCCCTCAGTCACTCCTCATAGGACTTACCCTCTAGAAAATTCACTGACTCTGCTGCTCTTCTCTGGACTTGTTCCAACCCCTCAGTATCTTTCATGCTGTGAGGGGCCTGGAACTGGACACAGGATTTGTGGTGTCACCAGTGCCAAGTACAGAGGGACAACCAGAGCACACTGTTGCTGACAGAGACCAGGATGCCATTGGCCTTCCTGGCCACTAGGCACACGCTGGCTCATGTTCAGCTGCTGTCAACCAGCAGCCCCAGGTCCTTTTCCACCAGGCCTCTTTCCAGTCACTCTTGTCCCAACCTGTAGTGCTGCATGGGATTGTTGTAGCCAAAGTGCAGGACCTGTCACTTGGCCATGTTAAATCTCAGGTCCTCGTGTCGTCATGTCCCCCCAGCCAGAATTGCAACAGAAATGATACTGGAGAATTGAAGGGTATTGGAAGTCTAGATGTTGAAACAGCAAAAGAGGGATGTAAAAAACCAAGTGTTTATGACACCTAAATAAGAAAATTAGGAATATCTCTGTGCTGGTACATGCAGTGTACTAAGGGGAATAAAATTAAAGAGAAGAAAATTAAGGACAGCCTACACCCTGAACAGGATGGACAAAGGTACAAAGAGAGACAAAAGGTACACAAAGGCACAGAGAGAAATGAAAGCTAATCAAAATGATGTGTAAAGGTTGAGAAGGCTCAGAAAGAATAAAATCATTGTCAGAATAAAAAATCTAATTGAGGTCAGCTCCTATGTGTTATAAAAACATATCAAAAACTATCATAGCTGCAGTATAAGAAAAAGCTGAAAGCCATAGTATGACTCAGTATGCTCACTACCCTCCATGGCATCACAAGGAATCCTGGCCAGGCCACCTCAGTACCTGCCTGTTTATCCTTGAAGGTTGGACAGACCATCTAGACAAACACATGCTCTACTATTTATGAGAATATGCGTATGAGTATGAATTTAAAATAAAAACATGATTCCCTCCTACAAGAGCTCATGAGAAATTTTGCTACACTGTATCAAGAAGTCAACATTATTACTTAAAAGGTCTCAAGATGCAAGAGCTAAGAAGGTGTAACACCTCATACTAATGGAAATGCAGCAATATTTAAACTGCTTCTTTGCTGCTGACTGCAAGGCCATACCACAAGATCCTATAAATGAGTGTCTGTGGTGCGCAGACCCTGGCTGGATGCCATGTAGCCATCCAAGCCATTCTTATCGTTCCCCTTCCTCAACCGAACACGGGAGAAAAAAATTAAAAGAGCCTCACAGGTAAGGGTAGGAAGAGATCACTCAGCAGTTACTGTCATGGGCAAAACAGATTTGACTTGAGGAAATTAATTTATTACCAGTCATGTTAGAGCAGGGTACTGAGGAATAAAACCAAATCTTAAAACACATTCTCCCCACCTGTCCCTTCTTAAATTCAACTTTACTCCTGACTTCTCAAGGAACGGAGATTGCAGTCAATTCATCACACATTGTCTCTGCCTCTCCTTTCTCCTCTGAAGAACTCCTCACAGTCTTCACCTCCGCCATTGTGAGGTTTCTCCTATGGGAGACAGTCAGTGAACTTCTTCAATATGAATCCTTTTTGAATTCTGAAACTGTGGGCTGCAGTTATTCACAAACTGCTCCAGTCTGTGTCCCTTCCACCAGATACAGTCCTTCAGGCACAGCCTGCTCCAGTGTGGGTCCACTGGAGGGTCACAAGTCCTGCCAGCAAACTTGCTCCAGCATGGGCTCCCCTTTCATGGGCTCCACAGGTGCTGCCAGGAGCCTGCTCCAGCATGGGTTTTCCATGGATCCCAGCATCTGTTGGGCATCCACCTGCTCTGGAATGGATCTCCTCCAAGGGCTGCAAGTGGATCTCTGCATCCCTGTGTCCCTCCATGGGCTGCAGGGGCACAGCTGCCTCACCATGGGCTGCACCAGGGGATGCAGGGGAATCTCAGCACCTGGAGCACCTCCTGCCCCTCCTTCTGCACTGACCTTGGTGTCCGCAGAGCTGTTCCCTTCACATATTCTCACTCCTCTCACTGGCTGCAAATGCTCCAAAGGAATAACTTCTATCCCTGTCTTAAATACACTCCCCCAAAAGTGCTCCCACGTTTGCTGATGGGCTTTGGCCTTGAACAGTGATGGGTTCATATTTGATCTGGCTGGCGTTGGCTCTATTTGACATGGAGAAAACCTCTAGCAGCTTCTCACAGGAGTCATTCCTGTATCTTCCCACTACCAGAGCCTTGCCAACTCACTACCTTGTTTAAAGAAAGCCTGGATTTTTTCTGTAGGGGAAGAATAATATCAATATGTAAAGTTAGAAAACAGTAGTTCTTTTCAATGTGTCCAGAAGAATCTGTAAAATTAGTTGTATGATGGAATAATCAGACATGGTGCACCAAAAGTTTCATCAACTGAACATATTTGCATGCTATTTTGAAACAGTTTCTTTTTCAGTATTCAGAAGTTCCAGTATTTAGTTTTATTTCCTTATCAGTCTATATAGAATCTTTGGCACTTCAGAACAAGAGTGCAAATTTATTATGATTTATTTCAGGGAACAAATGCTTCACTACTATTTTAATGTTTTGGTTAAGAACTTGGGTTTCTGTGTTATTTATTTATTTATCTATTTATTTATTTATTTATAGCAAGAAAAACAATAAATACCTGCATATAAATGCATTTTTGACCATGAAAGAGTTAATTCATAATTTTCACAAAACATCCCAAATAAAAATTAAATTAGTACCATGTAAATAGGCATAATTCTTATATTTTACATGAGCATGGAATGGAGAATGTCTTACATTTGGACTGTTTCTCCACCTGATATCTTCAGACAGCTATGGATAGCCTATGTAAACATATAAAGAATCATATAGGATCAGTTTTCTTTCAGATGAAGGGGTCTTACACGATGATTTGTCTAATAGAATTGATGTACTTCTAAGGAGCACCATAAAGCATCATGTCAACACTTAAAGGTCTAGCTGCAGTGCTGTAATATGAACAAAAGGACAAATACCTACAAATAAATATTTTTCAAGTGAAAAAAAGAGCAATAATATTATACTCTAGCAGTAAGTCTTAGCAACATGTTTTGATAGAAGAAGAGAAAAAGCTTCTACAAACATATCTTTGCCAGTAACTACAAAAAAAAGTGCAAATTTCATTTATTTTTCCCTAGATTAAGGAAACAGGGTACATAAATACTGTGATCCAAGAATACAGTGGAATCTTAGATATTCTCAAGTTTTCCTGAAATTAAAAAAAACAAAAAACAAAAAAACAAGGCAAGTAGTAAAGGTGAAAGATGGAGGTATTACAGTCAATTAAACTCACAAAGCAATAGGAACACCAGAATTTTCTTAAGTGGCACCAAACTGACAGAAATAGTAAAAACACTACCTTTATCAGCTATCTGATGCTTTCCTTTATAGAAAGAGATAAGAACAGGCGAGATGTTTTCTGCTTCCAATACTCATTGATTTCAAGTCACAAAGTACGCTTGTATCAGAGGTACATGATGTTGTTGACCTCATCCTGCAACTGAAACTTAAACTGGAGTCAAGCAATGGGTGTCTATGAACCTCTTCAATGCATGTCCACTGAAAGTAGTTTTTCCTTCAAATAATAGAATGTATAGAGATATGAGCAACTTCACAACAGGATTTCTCTCTCAGACCCATTCAGGCAACCAACAAAGTACCACTATCATCTGAACAAAGCACATTTTCCTTCTTCTCCTAAAATTACAGCCATTCATAATCACAGAGCTGGTAAGTTCAAAACATAAAAGAATTATTACATTATTTAAATTATCCTTTTCTCAGTGCTTGACAGTGATTTTTTTTCCTTTTATTTGTTTCAATGTTTCAAATATTTTTGTTTGAAAGTTTCAAGTCTAAGTGATGTTACCATGAGAAAACTATTTGTCTTTCAGTCTAAATTTTCATTTTCTTAATTTCACATTTTCATACTTAATTATAATTGCTGTTGTTATTTTTTAAACTACTTTTTTCTATGAATTTACAACTTGCAGGCAGATAAGCTGTCTTTCTTCACAGCTGCCTTAGAAAAAAAATCCTGAACCAAATTAATCAGTTTTGTAACGAACTATTATTTGGCAAAGCTGTTAAACAGCAATGAACCTAAAACTATACAAAGGACTAGTTCTTCAGAGCCAAGGCCTGACTGCTACAGGGCTTTTCACTTTTCTTTGGTTACAAATCAAAACTTATTGTACCTCTCTGCAAAGACTGTGTGGTTTGTAGCAAATGGAGGCTTAATTAATGCATTATGAATTATATATGCCATGATTTTTGCATGAATCCAGAACCTTCTTTTTCAAAAAACTTTGGGAAAAAAGGATGATTTTATTTGATCAGAACATAGCTTGTATATGAACTATTGATCCATTACATTCTTTCATGCTCTGCAAGGCAAGGGAGTCTCTTTATCATCTGCATTTACCATGGCAAATTTCTTAAAAAGAACACACTTTGACAAAAGGTAAGGGAATCTCACATAAAATCATGTCCTTGTGATAGCATCTGAAACAGGCAGATCTGGAACCAATTTATTGAGTGTAAATTACTGCCAATTTTGCTTTGAATAACAAAATGCTCCAGAGATTTCTGAGATATGTAGCTATTGGGAGCTGTCTGAGGATTTTTATACATGAGGATTTTTCCATGTTTCTTTAACACATCTTTCAACTTAATCAGATACAAAACATGCACAACCTAGCATTCAGGGAAATTATGTGGATTTGTCACACTGCCTGAGGACTTTGGGATCCATGAACCAATGAATGGATCACACTGAACCATGAATGCAATTTGTTCATCTGTAACAGAAATAATATGGATATTTGCCATAAAGATGTTTCAAAATCCTAGATCAATAAATAATTCTAACAAAATTTAGTTTAAGTTATTCTCTAAAATTTATTAACATTCTCTTTATTTTCCAGAACAGAGTAAGACAGCATGAGTTGTGTGTATATGAGTAGGACAGTAATAGGCAGAACTGGTAAAGTGTACTGCTGAATCATTATGCATCTCCTAATTGTAACAATTCAAAATCTCAGATGAAATATAAAGGCAAAAGTTTTATGTGGTAAAATGCCTGGTAAAAAATACATTGATGAACCTCTTTCATCCCTGTAGTACACACTTGGTATTGGTCATCACTGATGTAATAACCAATTATAATCATATGGTGGTATAAAATAACTTAATTCAGCAGTACACATTTAAAAAAAAAATAATATTGTGAACGTTTTCAAAATAAACTTTAATTGTGAGGATTTGTATGCACTGATTTTAACAAATGTAAGAGGCAAGGCAAGGCAAGGCAAGGCGACATTTAGAACCAAAATAACAACAAAAAATATGTAAGATCAGCCCTCAGACACTGCAAATAAGCAAATCTTGCTAAATTATTATCTGAATCACTAATTTGTTGAAAAAAATATGTTTCTTTTCAACTTGTCAGTGAATACAAAGTCACCTCCCCTGGGCAGCCATCAGGTCTTAGCAGGTCAAAAGTACGTTATGCAATAAATAAGAAGCCAGCCACAATTTTGTATAGTGTACCAGATCCACTTGCTTATTTTGTCAAAGTTAACAGTCTATGTATCAGGTTTGTATTAAGAAAGATGCTTTCAAGGGCTTATGTTAAAAGTTAACATGTAATACACTGAATTGTATCCAACATATCCTATTTTAAAAACAAAAGAGACTGAAATGACTTCAAAGACTTAAAACTGTTGTTCCTGGTAACTAAAATATGGGACCTAGTTTCTTTAAGGAACCCTCCAGCCTGCTGAAAATACAATTATATTGTTTGTTTTAACTTATTCTCTTCTATGTAAAAGTCAAACTATTGGCTAGCTCTGGGTAGTGAACACTGAGTAGCATCAGGTGAGCAGACCAAACTCTGTCACCATGCCCAGGGAACTGGAGGAGACCATGAGTAACCTCCTTAGAGATAAGCTGCTGAGAGGAAGGATTGCCAGAGCCCCAGCTAAAATCAGAGCTCTAACAAAAAAGACAAAGAGGAATCCCAGCCACTGAAGAAATGGGGATGGGGAGGTGATGGGGTGGGAAGGATTAACTGAACTCGAGTTTTCCAGAAATCACACATTTCAAAAAGTAGGATGTTTTCTGAATTCAGGGTCAAGTTGTGAAACCTGAAATAGTTTGTCTCTCTGAATATTGAGTTCAGGAATTTTCATCCTGCTCCCACCAGTAGGAAAGAATAATTAAAACTACAGAACTGAAAAACACATTGCTTCTGTAAGTTTGTGTGGAGTTTCAAAATCAACAGCTGCCTGGACCCAGAAGCTCTGTCTCTTACATGAGCATGTCATCTCTGTAAGAGTAAGTAATTCATTGACTCCAGCTACCAATTACTTCAGCACTTATAAGCCTCATGCCTCCCTCTTAGACAGGATTTTACCTATGTGAAAGCAGATGTCTTGGCTCTCAGCTCCTTCTGACTCTACTGGTAGCCAAATCCTTCTGAGTTTGGAGCCACACCTGGATTTTTTTGGTTTTTGGGTTTTTTTTTTAACTTCGAGCCCAGAAGATAATTCAGAATTTGAATTACAAGGCAGAAATGACTATAAAATTACCCCCAGAACAAATTATGGATCACAGTTTTTTGGTTTTTTTTTTTAACAAAGTAACTATACCATAGCATTGTGTAAACAGGTGGGGCCCAGGTGGTAAGTAGAGGGCCCCACTCCTGCTCTTAAACCTTTGTGCAATCATAACAACAATGAAGGCACCAGAATACCCTAAAAATAGTGCTCACCTCCTCAAAATTGGTTAGGCAGTCCTGTTTCCACTCTAAAACAATTAAAATAAGAGCAAGGGGAAAAGGGAAAGAGTTTTATTTTTTCCTGTGAGCTATAAATATTTTCCTACTCATGTTTTTATCTGTATTTTTATTTAAAGCTATATATTTTTACTTGTGACCTGGGCTGTGGGGGGGAAAGATAGGGCTTAGAACAGTCCAAGCTAATAAGAGATCTAGCAAATTCTGTGTATGTTGATCACAACACTTGCAACAGTTTGGGACGTGGCTACAGATTTTTATTACAGCAGTTGAGGAGCAGTTAACCATGGACCCAACAGAGAGAAGGCTGCTGCTTAGCAAACTGTTAAAACATTTGCTGACAGAATTTTTAAATTTTGTGGAAAGGACAGAGGCGATTCTTTAATTTTCAAATTCTCATATACGCAGATGACATATAGCACATACAAGTAAGAGTTGTTTTTTAAAGGCCGAATCACATCCTTAAAAAATCTGACAAATGTCCTTGTATATGTGTTCATAAACACACACACAGACACAAACACACACACCTGTGAAGCCTATGTTTTAGGTCCATATAGAAATTATATATGGATAGATAGAAAAACAGAGTGGAGAGGAGAGAAGCCTGTGGAAAGAGAACTTATCAACTTCAGGCATGATTTATCTCACTTCATTTCAGCCATCTAAAATATAGATCCAAAGTAGTTCACCATTGGCTGCCCCTATGGTGATATGGTGCCCCTATGGCCATAAAAAGGAAGAGCTCAAGGAAGAGAAACATCCTGTGCTAGGACTTGTATGTAAGGGAGACACAGTGAAAAATAGGAATGCGGGTAGGCGACACCAGATATCCAAATTTGCTTGGAGTCACAGTGTCACACAAAGAACCACTAGGTTGGAAGAGACATTCAAGATCATTGAGTCCAACCCATGCCCTAAACGCCTCAACTAGATCATGGCACTGAGTGCAACATCCAGTCTTTTGTAAAATACATCCAAGGATGGTGACTCCACCACCTCTCCAGGCAAAACATTCCAACACTTTATCATTCTTTCTGTAAAAATTATTTTCCTAATATCCAACCAATATTTCCCTTGGCTCAGCTTAAAGCTTTGTCCTCCTGTTCTGCCAGCTGCTGCCTGGTGAAAGAGACCAACTCTCACCTGACACAGCCACCTTTCAGGGAGTTGCAGAGAGTAATAAGGTCTCCCCTGAGTCTCCTTGAGAGACTCTCCCCTGAGTCCTCCAGGGTGGTTCCCACTCTCTATATTACTAGCATCATCTATTAGCTAGGTTTCATTGTCATGTTTTCTGAACACATCAAATATTTACCAGTTAATTAAAATTTACCTTGAAAACTATTATCAGCCATTTACTAGGATTTTACCTATACAGCATCACATCAATACTTTTGCAAATGCTGAACCACTGAACTTTTTCCAAATGCTGAACCACTGAACAGTGCTGGTGCTACAACAGTGGGTTAAGTTGGCATGCAAGAAGAAAAAGTTGTGTTAGTTTCATGAGCATTGCCTTAGCAGCTCCCTGTCTCATTGCACACACCTTTAGCCTCCCTACCAGAACACGCTGCTCTCAGAACGGATGAAGGCCTCCATCTTTCGGCTCCCGGAGTGTTCTCCCTTTATCTTCCTGTCAGCTTGTCTCCCTAAGCAGTTTGTAACAACTGACCTTCAATTTCCTAGAAATCAAAACATATAAGGGTATTTGCTAACTGTTGTATCGCTTTGAAGACTATCTCTGTCAAACCAAAGTTTGCACCTTGTCAAAACCAGAACCGCTGACACTAAGAAATTGCAATACTGTCCTTCACTTAATGTCTTGGGAATGCTGACAGGGATGGATTGTGCACTTTGTTTACTTATTTATTTATTTTTGCTTATTTTGCACATAGCTTCCTATTAAGTTAATCAGCCTAATACTACAGAGACTGTTCATAATTCACCACAGATATAGAGCAATGGGATTTCAGTGACCAAGGCAAGAATAATATGAAATGTCAACAAAAATGCAATGTCCAAGAAATTTTGATCAGTATTTTAGATTAAACATTAATGTATAGCAACTTCACATCTGTCATAACTTTCAGTGTACTTCTAAGTCTCTCATAAAAAAGTGAGCTTATAAAAATCCCACTTAACCTCCTCAAAAATCCAATTTTTCAATTCTTTCATTATTATAGATGTTTATTAATAGGGTAACCTGATAGAAAAAAAAATGCTGAGTGACTTCTACTGGTCCTTATCCCCTCAAGTACTACTAATCCCCTCAAATACTGCTATATTGTGTGTCCTACGAAAATCCCTTCTACATCTTACCAAGGGTCATAACAGAGATCCAAAATTGTGCAAACTTATATACAAAATTAATCATAATCAGCATTTTGAACTGGCTTGTTAATTTAGGTTTTTTATGTTAATTTAGCTGTGTATTAATTTTGTCATGCAATATTTTCATGGGCTTTTTTAATAACCATGTACCAGATGGTGTTCCCTTAAAGCTACCCATTTTAAACCACTTACATTTAATCTTTTCAGAGGTAAATTTAGTTATATCAAATTTTACCTTCAAAAATGGCTTGCAAAATATATTAAGGTAGTACAAATAGACAAATTAGCAAAAAGACATGAGTGAGAGCTCTGTAAAAAAAGCTAAGTGTTTGTGTACTTAAACTAAAACTTATCCTTTATGTAGAAAGTGGCAAAGGCTTTGATGTCTTACTTGTTTTAACTGTATGCTGTAACTTTCCCATATTTTCATAGTGCATTTTATTTTTCATCTCAGTCACTGTTTTCATCTGTTTCAGATCAAATTACAATCACCTATTACAAAAGACAAGGAGCAACTATTCCCTTATAATAGTTCCTTATGAAGGGCAGGCAATAACAAAACAAAACAAGCAAACAAAAAAACCCCAAAAAAAACAAAGCAAAAAATTACAATCAAAAGTCAAGAGTATGGGCTCAGAAAGAAAACAGAAAACAACTCTGATGTTAATATTATTCACAATGCTTTCATCCTGAAGGCACTTAAATCTATGCTTAATTTTATGTACCAAATGAATAACTTTATTGAGTTGTGAGAAACTACTCCCATTGAATAAAATTTAATGTGCATAAAGGTATAAAGAGTTCGGGGTATTCATTCCCTTTCTATTACAGATAATTTTAATTTTCCTGAATGTCATCTATGAACACATCCTAGCTTTTCTGCATCCATTGTAATAGTTCTGCACCACATGTTGTCACTGAAGAATAGAGTAAGAAAAAGGCTCTCTGTTCTCATTTTTATTATTGTTCCCTCCTCAGTTAACTTGGCAAAGTTATTTAACATATTTGTGTCTATGGAATGTAGTTACTGGGGCATCTTTTGAAACTCTTCAAATCTATAGTTGAAAATGTTATGTTTATTCAATTTTGTATCATAAATACATTACATGAGAGAAGAGTAAAATGGAAAAAAAGGAAAAACTGTTTAAAAATAAACAGTTCAAATGAAAAGGGGGTGGGGGATAAAATAATGCAAGTTTGCTTCATTTTGCTTCATTCACAGTATCTGGACATTTTCTCCCTCATTAAATTGAACTTCAGTGAATTGCTTTCACTCTCCATTCCTCATTCCTGTGAAAGAGATGATCATTACACAAAATAAAACAGAGAACAAAGTGACATGTACATTGGCATTGGTAGAGATGTGCCAAATACTGGCATGAAAAAATAAGGGAAAAGAACACTTAATTCAAACTGAATGGCAGCCCTCTCAGAGAAAGAGGGTACATACATTCATTACTCAAGCAACCTTGTCCATTGTGTTTTATAGCTCATTAGAGGGTTTCATACAGAACAGTACATTACCTGGGCTGTCTGTGACTATGTGATAGTATGCTTTAACCACTTCCAAAAAATCAGCCCCATAAGGTGTGTTGTGTTCAGGTCTCCATGGTCATGCCAGCATATTCCAAGCACATCCACCGCTCAGAAAACAAGGAGTCTTCAGACATACCTCTCCCATAAGCTCTCAAAGCACACCTGTGAAAACCTGCTCTGGGATATATCTGAGAGATCTACCCTGTATCACTGCATGGGAGACACTGTTTAATTTTGTACCAGCATCTTCAACACCATCTGGAAACAGAGGAAGAAACCTGGGCTGGTGAGTTTTGCCTTTCCCTTCCCACTGTCTTCCAAAGGCCTGTTGCTGGTGATGTCTGAAACTGAAGATATGCTTTATCTACAGACTATAGATTCATCTCACCTGAGCTCTTGAACACTGTAGTTCAGCCTCCACCCTCCCATGACTAAGACACACCAAAATGTCTTGTGGTTACTTCCATCACTGTCTCTTTTGAATAAAGACTAAAAAGCCACTCAATTTATAGACATCCAGAGACACATCACAGGCCATGCAGAGGAATGAATGGCAGAAAGAGAATGATGAGGCAGAAAGCCCTTTTCTGGACTGATAATGTGAATGAAGTGTGTATCCATATATGGGTCTAGGTATGTAGGAAGCAAAGATTTAAATGAAGGCATTCCTTCATGGTAAGTTTAGGAGACAGTAATGTGTACATTTTCTTTTTTTTTCCAAGGGATCTGAAATATAGTACAGTAAAATACCTTCACTGTGATTCATGAAGCTCATGGCCAGAGAACTGACAAAAGGCTATTGGGATCTAGTGTTCAGCTTCTCAGTGCCCTGTGGTTCTTCACAGCAGCTGCTCAAGGCATCATGCAGAGGACTCCACCAACTCATCCAGCTTCAGTCCTGGAGTGAGCACTAACTTCTAAGTCAGCAGGGAAGATGAAGATTGGATAAAAGTCAATATAACCAAGAGACAGGTTTCTCACTAGAAATCCCTTGAATTAGTTTGTAAAATGGGTGTATGGCCCTAAGCTTACAGAAAATCAATCAAAGGATGTCATAACTAATCTGCTCATCAAGGTAATGCTGCAAACCAAGACATGATTTGTCCATTCAGACTTGTATATAAAAATAAAACTTCACAGGGATGCCTACTTTTTTTAAGGAAAAAAACATAAGCAAGCAATAAAAGTCCCTCTCCTGAGTTTAAAGTTCTTTTCCTGCATTTGTGGTTTTTAACTCCCAGTGCGTCCTGTAGCTCGGCTCCTCACCCATTATAGGGTTGGGTCTCTCAAAAGTTCACTTTGACATTGGTCCAAGACAAATCTGTAAAAGTGCATACTGGGGATGTGTTCCTGAGGCAGAATGCAATCCACATCCACCAACTGACTAGTCAATACAGAACACTGCAGACTAACTGTGATACTGTTCAGTCCAAAGACAATTCTTGTCAATTCCCATTCCTTAGAGTTATCTTACATGGAAGACACATAAAGCTGAGACAAAGTCAAGAATATTTCATTTTTTTTTTCTCCATGCTATAGAAACATAAACATTGGAAACATTCAGGGTGGAAAAGTCTGGAACAAGAACCTGGGCATTGTCCTGGAGCATGGCCTGGTTGATTTGAGTGGGAAGGGAAAGAGGTGCCAATAGCTATAATCCTGGTGCAGAGTCTTCTGAAAAGTCCTCTTTTTCCTGTACATAGGCCCTATACAGGTATCTTTGGCACTGCATTCAAAAATGCTGAAGAGAACGTTGCAGTAAGACAGGGCATCTGCAGCTGCAGGGAATACTTAAGAAGTCAAACATTGCTGTGATCAGAGTTGGGTAAATATTTAGTAGCTGCCAAGACTGCTACTCCAGTGCTTTCCAGATAATTTAATTGTACGTAAGTATACCAATTTCTTTAAAAATGCTTGTGTGTTCATTGGTGCATTATAAACTGTTTCTATAAAATACACTAGCACAATTTCCTTTACTTTTACTTTTGACTAAAGACACCTGTACTGTTTAGCTTTCTATGTCTTTACTACAGGAACTCCACTAATCCAATGATCAACAATTTGTTTGTCCACTGCTACAGCTTAGTCAAGTAGAAACTGTCAAGTCAAATAGTGCAAGACAATAATTAGAATTTTGTCATGGGCTGAATGTGCAATGTTGTCAACGGCAAAATGCTGTTGCAAAAAAAAATAATTCTGACACACCTACTTAGGTGAACTACTTATGAAGTAATTCATTTCCATTCTCATTTCAGGCAATCATGCCCATTTCCCTCCTCACTTATTTCTCCATCTGATTTGTCAGGAAACATAAAAATTGTGTATGTTTCATAGTCATCTTATTACTCCAAACTCTCAGGTTTTACATTTATGTTCACCTTATTACCAGCCAGCTGGAATAAAAAGCAAGTGAGCAAGTGTTTTAACTTAAAACACAGTAAGTGATGATAAAAAATGGGGAAAATGCCTTCTGTAAAATGAAAAAGAAAGCCGTCGACCTGTTGGAATGACTCCATAGGAGAGACACTAAGTTGATGATGGGACTGGAACACCCTTCCTATAAGAAAAGGCAGAGAGTTGGAGTTGTTCAGCATGGAGAAGAAAAGGCTTTGGAGAGGCTTTATTACAGCTTTCCAGTACCTTGAGGGGGCTCAAAAAGGAGGGAAAGTGACTTTTCATATGGCAGATAGTGACATGACAAGGGACAATGTTTCTAAACTGAAAGAAGGCAGGCTCAGATTAGATGTTAAGAAGAAATTATTTACTCGGAGGGTGGTGAGGCACTGGAACTGGTTTACTAGAGATGTGGATTGATTCCCCATACCTGGAATTGTTCAAGGCCAGGCTAAATGAGACTCTGATCTGGTGGATGGTTCCCCTACTAGAAGAAGAATTAGCAATTTTATTGGTTAAAAATGCATGTGATTAATAACTGAACTTTAAAATCACTTTAATTTTGAGCCTATAGAAACAGTTAAGGTTTCTTATATATTAAACTTGCCTCTATTTCTCTCTGCACCAACTACAGTTTTCAAGTTTCCTAATTGACATCCTCTGCCCAAAAATACAACAGGGAGAAAAATCCACATAAGCATTTTAAGAAATACGTTTTCCTAAGAGACATGGTTTCTATATTAAAACTACAGAGGTAGTAGGACTTTAGTGCAAAAGTTCAACTTCATAATTAATGCCAGTTGGTAACACACAAGACATGCCACCTACATCCTTATTTCTAAGTACTTAGTAGCAGTTACTATATTAAAGTTAATTGCTTAATGGCATTTTGCATAATAAAGATTGGAGTGAAGAAAATGTGCATATTCAGATTAATAAAGAGTTAATAAATAAGCAATTTAGACAAGTACTTATTATTGTATCACAAACCAAACCTTTTAAACAACAACAATAAAAAAATTTATGGCATGAAGTTCTATCAGTTACAATTAAAGTGGGGAGATTATTACTAATTATAGGATATATAGTTAGTGAGCCTGACCTTTGCAGACTGTGCCCCTTGTTCTGCTCTCAAGTGGACATTTCCAACTACGGCCACGTATGTGAGTGCAGTCTTATTATATCTCCTATCTATATTTAAATTTTATTCTAGCATGGTAAAAATTGCTTCTACACCACTTAAGTTCTAACAAGACATATCCCTGGCCCAAAGGGTTCATAGCTTTAAGAAACTTGTTAAGACATGTTGGAAGACAATAACTCAAGAAAGGAGACAAAGGCAGAAGAGCACTGCATTAATCAAGACAAGCAGAGAGAAGGAGAACCTAGAATATCATCTTTAACAGAGCAGTAGTAAAAAAGACATTGACTCTTGCTAGTCTTTCAACAACAATTATTAGGGTAGGCATCAGAAACCTTCATATGAACAGGTATGTGAATTCCTGACTTTAAGTGTGCCACATATCTCCTAAATTCAGTAATGCTGTGAGGACTTTAAACCATAAGAATTCCTCCTCCCAAGCATGTGATCAATAGTCAGTTATCCATACTTTCGATTTTTGGTAATTTACAAGCAGGGCTGCAGTGGCAGATTGTTTCCAGGCATGGAGGATCCGAGAGCACAGACTGGACTTGTCCACATGGTGCCAAGCCTGTAGCTGACAGCAGTTAGGTACAGGATTGGGGTGGTGGTTTTCAGCCATGTACCATTTGCCATGCTGGAGGAGGAGGCTGCAAGCACTGAAGCAACACAGAGATCCTTCCTGAGCCTCAGCACTCCCCTGGGTGTCTGCCAGGTGTAAAATTGGCATGCAGCCCCCCGCCTGCTTCCTGGGGGCAGGAGGAGCCAGAACAAGCCTGCCCTCAGATATGCAGACAGCATCTTGCAGGAGGGCATGGGAGTGTGACCCCACTGCTGCAGTGATGCCCTAGTCCAGCTTGGTGCAGGGCCACTGGAAACCAAAAGATACAGGGTGGAAGGTGAAGATGGAAACAGGGACAGAAAAACTACGCTGCTAGAAGGAAAAGACTTGGAGATTTACGTGGGCATTCTTATGATTGCTTACTAGGGCTTGGGAAGATATGTCCTCATGCCCACACTGGAAGGACTGGATCTTGTATCAGAGACCTTCCTTGATGGGCTCAAAGGCACAGCTTCAGTATGACTTGTTACAAATAGCAAGTCTCTAGCAGAGAAATTGTATAAAAGGTCTGACTTTCATTCAAATTAGACAAAAAAAACCAGATTCAGGGAAGGGGATACCCAAAGAAACTGGGAAGTGAAATGGAGAATTAACTTTACCAACCCACTATAAGAGATAGCAGAAATAAGGTTTATCTCACACAACCTCAGAAATTTACATTAGAATAGGGAAAAGAAAAGCTATCAGCATGGAATCAGATAACTTACTTCTAGCAGTCATAGCAAGATTCAATGAAAAACATTATTAGAATCACCTGTTTCTATTTGTTGACCATACCAGGGGAATAAGGAGACCAGATATACATGTCTGCATTGAAGATGTCATCCATCTATATTTTAGCAGTCCACCCAAAATTGGGTATTTTGGAATGGTAAATTGGAATCCATTGGATTCCAATGCATATCCCACTAATGGGACAGTTATCTGAGGAATAGTGGGGAGAAGGAGGCCGAGAAATACTTCCATCTTGTAAGAACAGTCATGGAATGAATCTGTTCTTCACTGTCATATGTTCTTGGTAACTTATGAAAGTTGCTGTTTAAATAAACAATATCCTCGAAATTTTTTTCCGTATTTCCAATAGCTGAAACAATACTTTGGGAATCAAATTCAAAGAGCAATAAAAATAGATTATAAAATTAGAATATGGAAAACAGTCTAATAATACAGATGCTTACAGGAAGCCAGTAGCACAGGAATAAGAGAAGCATGAGAAGAAATACTGAGTTCATAGAAGAGAAGAAAGACATGGAAATACATGATTGAGAGAGAAAAATGAGTGCAAGAACTATATAAGAAAAAAGATTAGGCAAGGCTGTGCAAATTGGAGGAAAGTATTGTATTAAATATACAAAGACAAGAAACCAGAGGAGGCATATAAAAGACAGGAAGAAAAGATATTAGAGCAGCTTCTTGTCAGTATATTTGAATATCATGTTTTAGTAGTTTCATCATTAAATATTTCTCAATCTCTTTCACACATTTAAAATGGGTATAAAATAGAAATATGCTCATATCTAAGCATTTTACTGAAAACAGGCCATTTTTTTTAACCCTGCATCACTTTTGAATGTACAGCACTGTGTAGTGTTTGAAACTACATCCATTTGTTGGCTTCCAATCTGCATGGTAACCTACTTATTTTTAAAAGCCTGGTATTTAATACACAAAATATAAAGAGCAGACAAAAATCTAATACTGATAAACTAAGTTTATGAATAATCACATTACAAATACCTTTACCAAGACCAAATATATTTTGAAGCTGAGTTCCTTTGTGTGAAGGTGACACCCTCCAAAATTAATTAAATGTACAGTTAAGCCAGTTTTAAGGAACCTATACTGACACATCCATTCATGACTTGTTTCAAGCACACAAATGACTTTATCAATTATGACTCTCAGGAACAGAATCCATACTGATTAATTCAGCATAGATCTGCTGACTTCAGTGACACTACTTACATTTACTGTGATAACAGTCAGCAACGTTCAGCAAGAATAGAACAATAAATCACTCACCAGAAATTTTTAGTTATATCACTTCAATAAAAGGTCTAGGATTCACTGACTAACAACAGTGAAATAACAGATTCAAGTGTGCATACAGGAAGGAAGAGGGAAAGGCAAAAGAGAGAAAGAAAGGGAGAAATAGAGGGGCAAAATATTTCATTGCAGTCAGACATTATTGGCAGGAGAGGACTGAGAACATTGCCAGAATTTATGAAAAACAAAAACCTATGGCTCTGAGCAGTAGGTCTAATATATTTGGTGTAGATGCTCTACAATGTGTTTGGGTTAATTCCCTTTATTTATTGGCCTTTTTGGATTCAGAGGTAGATAGCTATATCAATTAGTACATCTCTGTAATTTCCTTTCACTCACTCACTTACCCATAATTATTCATCTCTAAAAACAACAATAAAAACCCACCCTCCAAATACTCTTTTCTTGTGCCTGACAATTTGGGAACTACATTTCTTGCAATCTCTCATATTTTGTATAGTGTTGTCAAAATCTGTCTCTTCAGAATGATGACAGCCACCTGCAGCTCCTAACAGTAATACCCCACATTTTCACAGAATATTTTACCCCTCAGTAATATAAATGTGTTTCTCTCCTCTCACTCTTCAGTTTGAGCCCAGAGTACGTATCAAGAGCATGATTCCATTCTCACATGTTTTACACTGATACAAGGCCATTGATATGAGCTGAGCTACTGCCAACATACAGCTCTCTAACTCGGGTTTTACATTTCTTTAGAATATTAAGTAAACTTAGCTATTCCTCTAAAATTCCATGCCGTAAGACTAATTCAATTACCTGAAACACATAGTTAAACACATCCAAAAAGCTGCATTTCTTAAAATTTGAGCGACACATTCACATCTGTTTTCCTCAAGCAGTTGAGCTTCACGGCACCTCCTTGAAGAACTGTGGACCATGAACACTTTATTGACAGTCATATGACAAGTCTTCACCACATCAGTAAGTACCATTTGTCATTCATGCCTATGGCTTCTTCTTATTCAGATATTTTATTAAATTTTACAATATGATGTCAAAAGTATGTTGGACATGTATGTAAACTTTTAAACAGACTGCTGAAATGAAACAATTTACTCTGGACGCCCATCATGCAGCCAAAGAAATTATTTGGTTTAGAGAGCATATTTTTTTCTTCTCCCAAGTATTCTTTTCCAAAACCATAAAGGATGTCTTTTATTCCCAATTCTAAAACATTTGTTTAGCTTAAGACAAGCCTTGCCCGTTCAATTAAATTTTAGATACTGGACAATTTTAGAATAGGACATAGCTTCTTCCTCCTTCAAGATGCAGGGAATTGCAGACAATGTGTTTATAAAACTAATGGTGTTTAGATAGAGAAAGAAGACCTTGAGAATTTTCTCCCTGGGTCTCAGCTTGATCTGAATCTGGACTATATCCTCCATTTTTTAAATGTGAGCACTCACTTAAGGCAATTATGGGCACTCAGCCAATGTTTTAAAACTGAAATAGATGTCCTGACATTCTGAACAATAATGTTCAGTGCTTGCTTCCAAATTCCAACTGATTCCAGGATCTACAGATTAAAAAAAATCAGATTTTCACCCCTGAAAATCTACCTCTCCATCACTAGTAAAGTATCTAGTAAGAGTGAAGATCGAAATGGTTGTACTATCCTAAAGTTTTATTCAGCCCCACATTCTGCTTCAGAAGTGACTATAAATGCTGAAGGAGGCTCAAGATTCTCCCCTAATACATTACCAGCCTCTAATTATTTTCAGTACAGGGGCATTCCTGAAGTGGATATGATTTTGCACAATTATTGACAACCCCCACCGTTACTGGATTTCTTTTGCATATGTTTGGTCCAGTTTGCCCTTGAGTCCACAAAAATTTGTATTTTATTCATTTCTTTATTATCTACAACATCCTTTGGCAAGGAGTTTCAAAGGTCAGTTACTTGCTGCATGAGCAACTCTTCTGTTTTGAGCACAACTCCTTCCAGCTTTTTATGATGCCTGCTGTTCTTTTGCTAGACAGTAAATTATCAATCTGGAGATTGATAATTCAGCTGGAGCCTGTCTTTCCTTGCTAATCTTGACTCTGTAGTACCATAGTCCCATAACATGTCCCTTTTTCTTTCCCAGGGTGAAGTTTCTGATCAACTCAGCTAATCCTTGAATCGCCTTTCCATGGGAATACTGGGTATTTGAGAAAATACCACCTGTAAAAACTCATCATATTAATTTCTTTTTCTAAAAATGTGTATACATTTGGATCAAGCAAGCATGCAGCCGAGGACTGTGCTGAGACTTCAATTCCTTTAGCATTGAATTTGGAAGCCTGAGCTAGGATGCAGCCTTTTGTTACACTAAGTTTCTTGGGAAGAGCTATGTGCCTCAGAAAGAAATCATTCTTACCGAGGGGCAACTTAAAGCCCCAGATAACTGGGGATACTGCTACAAAGGGTATGCTCAAAACCTCCCAAAATTAATTTAAAACTATCGCTTCCAGATATTCAGGATACACAGTTCTGAATCTCCCTCTCAAATCAAGCCTACAGAAACCTTATTTTAAAGAGATGGACAGTCCATACTTTGTCAGCAGCAGTAAAGCAGTAACAGTGCCACCATACCATTTGTACTTCCACCCACTAGAACCAAAGATACAAGAAAATAAAGACTCACTTGGATTCTGATCCTAGTTTAGAATATTCTTTCTGTGTTTCAAGCTGAATAGACATTGTGGACTGTGTGTCCCTGAATGAGGCCTAAAAGGAATAACAAAAGCTGTTAGCCTTAAACAAATGCTGCTGTCTTTTTGCTGGCTTAGAAAGTTCTAACAAGAAAAAACTTCAGGTTTCAAACCCTCAAAAAATTTGAACACAAGTCTTCCACTAAGAACTTATTCAAACGTACAGGTATCTTGATCAACATCTTGAAACAGATTACAAATGAACTTGGTAGGGGACAAGCAGTGTAATTTGTGAATGTCTGTGCAAGTTCTGGTTGGGGTAGAGTTAATTTTATTCATAGTAATAATAAAGTGTTCATCTGTGTTTTGTATTTGTGCTTTAAACAGTGTTTTTAACACAGGAATGTTTTCATTATTGATGGGCTGCACTTGTACACAGCCAAGCCCTTTCCTGCTCCTCCCCCCACTCCATCAGAGAGGAGGCTGGGGGTGCTCAAGGAACTGAGGGAACACTGCTAGGACAGCTGAGCCCAACTGACCAAAGGGACATTCCACACCATATGGGGTCACGCTCAGTAAATAAAGCTGAGGGAAGTAGAAGAGAGGGAAGTGATGGCATTTATCTTTCTGAGCAACCATTACACCTAAAGGAGCCCTGCTTTGCTGGACACCGCTGAACACCAGCCGGCCCATGGCAAGCAGTGAACAAATTCCTGGATCTGCCTTCCTTCCGTGTGCAGACTTTGCTTTATCTGCTGTCATCTCAAGCCATGAGTTTTATCACTTTTACTCTTCTGATTCTTTCCCCAACATGATTGAGGCTGGCGTGAACAAGTGGTTATGTGGGGCTTAGTTGCCAGGTGGGGTTAAACCACCACCATTTTAAATACTAAACTCTTCCAGCAGAAAGTTAAACTCCAGACAGGTTTATCAGTCCTTCATTTCCATTTCTGCAAGGAAAAACTCTGCACAAGACTTCATCTTTTAACACTGCCCTTTGTGATTAGTGATGTTAATGACACACAAAGTACATAAAATTACTCTTCTCTAGCCTACATAAGCAAAATGAAGAACATTAAAGACAGACTCAGTATTAAGTCTGAATTTCGTTCCTTTTAGCAGAAGAAGCCAAAATGACACCGGGTTTGTGGGTTTCTCTGTATTTATCACAGTTCAATTTGATTAATGACTAGGCAATATTTTAGAGGACATTAATAACAGCAGAGATGAAAGCACATTTTTAAAATATTTGTACTCCTCCCAGTATAAAGAGGATTTCAGTGCATTTAGATAATTAACATGAAAACTGTGGCCTTATTTTTATTTTGATCTTTGCATAAATATTCTCCAATTAATTTTCTAAAGTTTATCATAGAGACCCCATGTAGGGCCTGCAATGAGTTTCTCATAACTTTACAGTCATATACCAGTACAGCCAGTTAGAATCCCACCACCAGACTATTTACATACATTAAACAGCAGCAAGTTTGTTATCAAATGACAGCAATTATATATGCAAGACATAAAGAATTGAAAATATTGATTTCATATATTGAAAGGCTATATTTTTTTTTCCAAACACCTAATAAACAGAGGCAAAGAACACCAAGTCATCTGAAAGTGTTACTGGTAATACAAATACTTCTGAGTATCCATTTAAAATGCAACCGAAGAAGCACAAATCCAGGAAATGTGCCATAGAATGACATCTGGTAAAAATAAAGAATTTCAAATATTTATGCAAAATTAAAAATTAAAAGCAAAATAACTGAAATAGAAGCCTTTCCAATAGAAGAAAGCTTTATGCTATTGTCACAACTGAAGTTTAGTAACATAAGAAAATTACTGGATAAATATTTAAGTAAATAATTTTAAAAAAAGCCTACAATGCTTTGTAAACTGCCCCAGAATAACAGAATGAACCACCTCTGTGAGGAATTTTGCTTTGTACATAATAAAATAAAATTCCAGTGTGAAAAATCACTCTAAGTGAAAAAAGCTTTACTTGAGAACGGAAGCCCAGGACACAGACAGGATGTTGAAAAATGCAAGTCAAAACTAAGATACTAAGGGTGCAGCACAGAAAAAGAAAAAAAAAAAAGCAAAAATATGGAACAAAACAGGATAATGATAAATTTTATACAACCCAGAAAACACACGAACTAATGATGAAACTAGATGAAACTAGAAACAAATCAGATATGTAAATGGAAAAGATTAAAAATATAGCTTCTCAGAACTATAGGAAATTAGTTCTTGAAACAGCACATAATTGAAAGAAAACTATTTTGAGAAATGAGTGTCACCTTGGAAGACATAAGACAGCCTTAAACTCAGCTTGATAAACTGGACACAATTTTTAAAGCAGAATTTAGACATATTTTTAGACTTCAATTGCAATAAGCAGAAAGAAATCAAGGATTAAGGATAGCCAAACTAATATGTAAAGTGGTCTTAAAATAATGCGGTTAAACGCATCTAACAAGATATAAGATATATAAGAAATGTCACAAGACAACCTTTGGTCAGAGGCGTTCAATAGAATGCATGTTAGTCAAAATGTGGCATTTGTGTTCCTTCTGAAACCAAGAATATTTCCATTGATAAATGTGCGTTTGGGGAAGGGGAGGAGATAAACAAGGAAGGTAAGTTACATACCAGTGGAGTGAAATGAAAGGATTTGAGATGCCACTTGAGCTAAGCAGGGAATTGCCATAATCTGAAAAGGCAGCTTTCAGGAAATAAGGGAAATTATCACAGACTGTAATAGCAAGGAGGTAAAAAGGGAAAAAGTGGATAGCAAAGGTAACTCATAAAAACATAAAGTTAAAAATTTAAAAACAAATTATAAGAGCCTCCTTAAATATATCAAAAGCAAGAAACTTTTAAGAGTAACTATGTACTCTGGGAAGTTCAGAGAATAAAGACAGCAATTAAGGAGGAGAAGGACATTGCTGGGAGCACAGAAGATTTATTTGCATCAGTCTTCAGAATAGAGTATGTTAGGGAGATATCTACTCTTGGGTAATAAAAATTAGGTACTATCAGATGAAGAGGTGCTGGAACAAATCAATCATTTGAAAAGCAGGAAGCCACCAAGACTGAAAATCCTGAAGAAGTAGTTGAGCTATGCAATCTCTAATTGAAAAACAACTCCTTTACTGGAAGGTTAGAGAATAGCAATGTTTCACATACATCATAAAAGGAGTTCAGAATGATTCAGGGAATCAAAGATTCATAAATCTTACATCCGTACCTAACAAATTAAAAATAACAAAATAAAACACCCACAAGAACATGAGATGATAGATCTGTGCAAAGGAAGATGATGCCTTACTCACCTGCTAGAATGTTTTCAACACACCAGTAAACTACTGAAGTGGTCAAAGGAGAACCAATAGATGTCATTTATTTAAAATTGCTTGACGAAGTTTCTCAAGGGAAACTGATAAAAAGAATAGACATGGATGGCAAACTGAAGACCTCTGATCAGTGTAGCAGCTCTCAGAAGAAGCAAGACATTAAAATGAATCAAGAAGAGATGTTAAAGAAAAACAGTGTTATAAAAATCAGAGCTGCAGCCTGATCTGAACTGCTGTGCACAGATTTCTACATCTTAGAAAGATATCAGAAAACTAGGGGGTGTTTAAGAGGAAAGTGACAAGAATTATAGAAGCAGGGTTTTGTGGAAACAGAGTGGAATATCTTAAAAGGATTTTAAACAGAGTCATGGCAAAAATATGACATAACTGCTAGAAGTAAGCCAGAATCTCAGTCCTCCCTGTATTAATACAAGAATACAGTGACATATGCATGTGTTGAATTAAATAAGTAGCTAGCAAATCTAACAGAACATCGGTTTTCACTTAGTATTTATGCTGTGGGACTCATCATTTGATAATGTTGAGATGAAAAGAATTTAAGATTGAAAACAATTAGGTGCTTATGTGGAAAATAAGAATGTATGGAGCTAAACTAGCCAAATGAGTATTGCAGGGGAAATTAAACTTATTTGGAGACTTAAACAGAACTCTACATACTGTGAGATTATGTGAGATTTTTTTAAAGTCAGATTGTCAAAACCAGTCATATTCTGGGTTTTCTGAACCTTCCTCAAGAGCCTTCAAGAGCCACCTTCTGTGATAGGATGCTGTACAGGCCTTACATGTGATCCAAACCCCTTCTGCCACACTGTTAGTGTCACCTATGGCATGAATTTCACTGCTTCTAGCCCAGTTATTGAATTTATTGGATTGAATGACAACATCAAAATACTTAAAGCTAGTAGCAGAATTTAGAATTATTGTGAAAATCTCTGCAGAAGAAGCTATACAAAGAATGAAAACAAACAAGCAAGTAAATCACTGACTTCTTCAACCTGAAAATTGTCAACCAACAAAAGGTTTGATTGAATTTGGAAGGTGGCATTATTGATGAGAAATCAACTTCCCAAAAGTAAATTAGTATTTTTGCCGAAGATTTTCAATTTCAAAACAGAACATTTTATACACCCATGCCTCCAGTTATGCTATATATTCTTGAGCACCATCTACTGGTGCTGCATTATTAATTAGCTATTTATGAATCTATGAATCATTTCTCTAATAAAATTAATTAGAATAATATAATCTTTTCAAGTATATTTAAAATTGAGAAGGCAGAACATAGTCTATTATTTATTAAATTAATCTTTCCTCTTAATAACAGAGAGAAAACTAATACTTCTGAAATTCACTTAGAATCTGAAATTAATAGAGAAATGTGCTGATTCTTAATGGTTTTTAACATCCTGGACCAGAAAACATGTGCAAGTCCATGAATTTTTTTCTAATTTGCATTTGATCTCAATCTCTTGGAACGACAAAATATTTTTTCTTCTCTTCTTATTTAGGTACTTAGTTAATTTTATAATACCTGTAATATGGCCAGCATTTTCCCTTTTATTTTTTTGCTTCACACCAAATTATGTAACATTTCTCTTGAAGTGGTCACAGCAGCTTTGGATTTAACATTTTTCCTGACTTGGAGCTGGGATGTACAGCTTGATGTTCTGCAGAAGAATATGTAATGCAGAGTAAAAAGTCTGTTCTTGCCAAAGGGGATTTTGAAGGGCCTTGCATATCGGCAAAAAGTGTGATGTGAGAAACAGACCCGTGGCACCTCTAAAATACGCCAAGAAGCTCAGGGTAACTATCCCTCAACTCTTACCTGTAATTTGAGTCTGTAAGAACAGTTTCCTTTCTTGTGTAGACAGAAGGATATATCTAAGTGTAATTCTGGAGTCAGTTACAATGATGATGATAATAATAATAATAATAATGATGAATAAAGTCTTTGCTGAAAACTATTTTAAGACTTTTTTTTAAAATGTGTGCCTTTAATATTGGAGATAGACTGCATTATTTGCTCAAAGGAGTGACTGCAGGCTGCAACAGTGACCTTTACTTGAAAAGAGTCCCCCTAAGGGTGACTTGTGATTGAGTAAGAGAACAGTACATTCTCCAGAGCCACTTGCTTTAAACTTTGGCCTTCCTTTTCAAATTTGCACCAAAACTGTCAGTGATAATTCCAATTCCAACTGTGTTGAATTTTGTGCTATGTTCACTAAAATCCAGACAGAAATCCACTAGCCGCTGTCACCAAGATACAAAAGATCTCAAAGTGCTTCTTTGGGGGGAAAAAAAGCCAACTAAACAAGCCCTTGAATATATTCCACCCAACATATTAAACTGGATAAGCCTCATTTTTCTCATTAATACAGAAATTACTTAAAAACATTACTTTCCTCCCTCTTTCCTAATTGGGAAACCCAACCTTGCTGAAACAATTGCATTGAGCCTAGAAAGCAGCACTACAAATTTAGCATTCGTTATGTTGTGCCTATCCCTACAACACTACTACTGAGCGACATAACACTTTTTTCAGTGCCTTGATACTTTCTTTGTAGTACAGATGGCACCACGTGTACCATGCAGGGCTGACAGCCCTCCCATGAAACAGTGTGGGATTGCATCAATACATTATTCCTGGGTTTTAACAGAGGTACTCAAACAAGATTGATCTACTCAGTATTTCCAAATTATGTGCATAGGTTCACATGTAGGCTGTAGCTTACGAATAAATGAAAGGAAAATATGACATTCCAAACACAAGTGATCCGCATGCCCAAATTAAACAAACACATTGTCACATTTCTACCTATTTGTATTTTGCAGGCTTAAACATATCCTGACTCTCACTCTAGACTATCAAAACATTTTTCTTTTATCTCAAATGCTGCATGACACCTGGCAAACAAAAATTTTTCTCAAATTGGCCTCAATTACAGTAGAAAAACACCTGCAAGTGGATCATAGATATTTGTGTACTCAGAAAAATGGTATAGCTTATTTTAATTCCAGTCATTAAAACTCAAATTGTTCAAGTCTAATTGCACAAATCTTATAAAGAAATCTTCAGAGTACTCTGTGCTGCCATCACAACCCACCCTGTCCCATCACTTCCCACCCCTCTGCTCCTCAGCTGTCATAGTTAACCTAAGCATGACTTGAGCAACTTCCACCCTTCCACTTTGTGGAGAAGAGGTTAAGGAGTCTTCCATCCCAGATTCCTCTCCAGCACTGCCATGTCTTCACAAAATTGAAAAGTTCAAGTTAATCTCTGGGTTGGAATACTAGGAGATGTCTAAATACAATTGGTTACAATACATTGTGTATTATTTTTTAATTTCCACTCACAATTAAAGGAGCTACAACTTACCAACGCCATACAAAACAGGTAAGAGAGTTCATTCATGTTGTTTTCTTTTGTGACTTACCTTACAGCTCTTCATTTAATATAAAGGAGATGAACAAGCTATTTAAATAGTAAATAGTATTGCACCTTTGATTTGTTTTGCTCATATCATCTTGCCAATGAACAGAACTTCCCTTTAAGTACTTCAAGCAACGTGATGATCACCCACAGACAGTATGGAATGTCAGCAAATGTGAGAAAATTTGATTATCTCTAAGCCAGTAACAGTTCAGTTTTCATTGCATTGTATTTCCTGGGCACAGACCCTGAACATCTCTCACATTTTCCTTGCCTTGGGTAGATATTTTTTTGTTTTATTTTGACAAAAGGTATATAATGCATTTATGAATGTAAAAGCTAGCAGGGACATGGTCTACAGCTTATACCCTATGGAAAATACAGTAAAAAGCTATAACCGTGTTTTGGTTCACTTTGGTCGAAAGTGGTTTGTGACCAGCAATACCTCTGACCAGAATTTGTGCAGCATGTAATTGTAATCATAAAAGCTCTGTGTTACTGGAATCCAAAACTTGCAGGGACTAGGACAGGACTGTAGGGGAGAAAACCATTTGCTTTAAGGACTGATTGTTTTGCATATTGTCCAGAAATTTAAACTTTCATTTCATCGGGGTGGGAGGTCGTGTCCAAAAGCACACAGCCACGTTTCATATGAACTTTGAAGGCGTGGAGGGGCTGTATTGCCCCACGAACTCAGCAGGGCCTTGTGCTCTCTGCAGAACAGCAGCAGCGGGAGCACACGGCAGCCAGGCTGAGAGCTGCTGACTGACAGCAGCATTTATTAAAATGTCATCTCCTAATTTTCACGCCGGATATCTGTTGTCGTGCAGACAGCCCCGATACCTCACGCCAGCAGGAAGAACCAGAGGACAACCCAACCCGACCTGGGGAGCAGGAGGGGACACAGCGGGAGAGGAGGGGGGAAAAAAAGCGTACCAAACCACATCCAGATGTAGCAAAAATTAAAACAAAAACAAAAGGAAAAGGGGGAGATGTCTTTCTTGTGGCAAAGCTTTTTCCACGAACCTCCCCCGTCTGACCCCACCCGCCGCTGACGGTGCCGCTTCAGCCGCTGTCGCCTCGCAAACTCCGCTCGCAGCCGGGGCAGCGTCGCTCCCGCACTGGGACCGCTCCGGGCACCCCGCCGGCTCTCCCTCCTTCCCCGGGCCAAGAGGGCGGCCGGCGGCAGCCGAGGGAATGGATACGGCTGCGATCGGACACAGCCTTATCTCTGCCGGGGAACAAACACGGCGTTAATTGCAGCCGCGCTGAGAAAATTGCTATTGTTTCTACTCAGAGGCGGGCGGCAGTTCGAGAGCGTTTATCCCGGGAGCCCTGTATCAATTAATCTGCATCGCGGGGCCGAGCCGACAGCTCCCGGGGCTGCGGCGAGGGGGAGGTTGTGCTTTGGAAGAAAAAACAAGAGGAAGGAGATCAAGTGCGAGCTTCCCGCCCCGGCGTCCCCGTTTCCCTCGCTCCCCGCCCGCGGGTTTTTCTGACGCCGGGGCGCAGCCGGCTCCAGCTCTGGGAACAGCGGCCGGGGAAAAGCTGCCGGGCGCGGCGAGCGGCGTTTCTGGGACGCGCCGTGCGGCCGTGAGGCGCGCAGCGCACCGCGGGCCCGCCTGACGGGGGGCCCCGCGCACACGCGCGGACGCAC
>NC_031770.1:85161769-85305912 GCF_001522545.3 Parus major | reverse complement strand
TTTTTTTTTTTTTTCCTGTTTTCTTTCCCTTCATGTGGTTGGATTTGGTGGATCCGGAGCCAAAGCTGATTTTTTTCCTCGGTGGGGTGTGCGTGTGGCGTGCGGGGATTTTCTCGCTGCGTTTTTATCTTCTGCTGCTTTTTTAAATCTTGGTTTTGAACCTGAGCCGGGAAAAATGGGAAACGGTGCTTCCGTCAGAAGGGGAATCTCTCCATCACTGTTGTTGGGACGTGTGCCTGTGGTGCTAGTGTTTTAGAGAAATAGCCTGACAGCTTTCGGAGTGGAAGGTAAGGGTGCCCGGGGCATTTCCATTTCCCATTTCCAGGGATTACGACTGGAGAGCTTTTAGCTTGGGATTCCGGGGAGGAGGCGGCGGAGGAGGGGGACAGGCTGTTGCTGAAGGATAGAGAGAGAGACAGCACATACGAAATGATCTCCGCATTTACTTCAGCGCTGCAGTTTAAAAGTTAGAGAAGTCCGTCTTGCGACAGGTCTGCTTCCCTGAGAGTAATTTCCAGCGAGACCGAGAAAACCTGAGGTTTGTGCACGATTGGGGTAATTTGTATGGGGGGTGGGGGGAATTGTTAGGTTAATAGGAAGTTAAAATAAGAGAAGTCAGTGGGTCTTCTGTTGGGGGAAAAAAAAAATAAATGGAGTGATGGCGCCGTCTATGTTCGGCTAAACTACAGTGTCACCTAGACAATCAGTTCGGGGAATATCCAAACTAAATGCCCGTTTCTTTTCAGCAGAAGAAGATTCTTCCCTTTCCCAAATGGGCAACCTTAAGCCTCTGTGGCCATTCTTTAACTCCTTCCTCCATGGAAAAGAAAGGGCTTTTTAATCTGAGTGTCTTAATCCTTCCAGTGAGCAGGTTCGCTCTGCATCTAGCAATGCTGCAAACTAACTGAACGCTGCCGGCACACTCAGTTCGTGTGTGTGTGCATGTGTGCGTGTGTAATGCACACAGGGAGAGAGGGATTAAGACAGTGTTCTGTTTCAGTAGCCGTGCATGAACAACTGCACAACTAAAATGAGGGTTATTTGATTACATTTCTTCATAGAAAACAGCCTAGCACTGCAGAGGTCTTTATTTTTCTAGTGCAGATATTACATAGGATGGAAAAAGTCAGAGGCTTTTTTCCTTTTCAAACAGAAAAGCAAATAAGCTCCCTTTCTACTTTCAAGATTATAAAATTAATCCTTTTTCATGGGTGGAATTCTTAATTTAGACACTTATTGTCACATTGGCTTTCAACGCCTACACCATCCTGAATAACACTGCGCAGAACTGCATTGCCTGCAAAGTGCTTCAGCAAAGGGGAAATTGTTTCCAGAATTCCCAATAAGTTTCTCTTTTTTAAAACCTTAAATGCTGTACCAGCCCTGTTTGGAGAAGGAGAACCATGTTATTCATTGAGACGAATGCTCAGAAAGGAGAAAATCTGACCATGTGGATAGACCCAGCAGCAGCTCTGCTTTTTTTTTTAAAAAAAAAAAAAACCTCTGCTATAAAGAGGGTTAGAGTTGGTACTGCTTTTTGCCAATTTCAGGATTCAGAGTTTGCATTATAATCTAGGAGATAGGAAAATCTCTTCAAGGGAGCTTAATCCGGTGACTTGCTGTGTGTTACGCAATGGGAAACAGAAGATGCCTTGCTGTTTGGTGAGGAGATGAAAAGCTAGGCAAAGACGCACATCAAAACTCGGTGCCTATGTGTATGTGTGCCTCTGCTTACAGAGCAACAGTGGAAGCAATCTAGAGAGTTTTGAAATTAGGTTGGAATCACTTCTTTCTGCTTGCATTTAAGAGCAGAAGGTGAAAAACTACTCATTTGTAAGAGATAAGCAACTTCTCAGAGGTTAATGCTGAAAACCTTCAACCTGGTATTTTTGGGCATCATTACGGAGGTAAATATAACTCAGGTTTTCTGTATGAACCTAGGCCACTGTTAAAAAACAGAGCATGTGGAGACTATGAGGATTGGCAGGTGCAGTAAAACAGCTTTAATTGGAGATACTAGCAGAGAAAATGTAGTATTTTCTTTCATTGTTCAAGCACACGGCTACAGAACACAGGAGCTAATCAGATAGTACAAGTAATTCGTAATAAGAGGGCAAGTGCAGTCCAATAGGTGCAGAGATCCTGCTGTAGCACAGCCAGTTCTATAGAGCTACTGACTGTAATACTAATACTGTGATCCATTTTATATATTCTCCTTAGAGGCTGAAACACATTGAAATTATTATCTTAAAAAGCTGGCATTTAGTGGTCGTGTCAGACCAGCAGTAGTTATACCCATCTGTCTTTATTTCTTTTTTCAATAGTGTCAAAAATTTATTAATACATTAATCTCAGTATCTTCTGCCTTTTTAGAGACCTCTGTATACCAGGCAGCCAGGGTGAAGACATGTAGGCATATGGGAGATAATGTTCCATCTGTAATAAATAGTAATTGGTGCATTTTTAAATTATAGCAGTAATAATTCAGTTACTTATCAGACTTAAGAGAAAAATCATATATAACAAATTATACCAGCTTTCTTGTTCTGTTCTGGTGGAATTCTGCATGTGCATCTCTCATATGCACATACATAACTATGGCAGATTAATTATTTACTTTCTGAATAAATAAATATATAAATTTCTCTTCTCCTGGTCTGTCAGGTAAGGCAGGTTTTTCCTTAAGTTGAGCAGTTCTAGTCTACGCCATGATGACTAAATCCTAGAGAGGAGAGGACATTCCTATTAATAATCTAATAGATGTTGAGTTTTAATTTGTCGGTGGAAGACGTGTCTGTGGCGATGGCCACGTGATGGCGCTGTGCACACAGCGGCAACCCCGGCCCTTGCGTTATAAAATAAAAATTACCTGCCTTTCTTTCTGAAAGGGGCTCTAACTGCAAGCTTGAAAACAGCTGGCTGGAATATTGGAAGGAGTTTGGTTTTCTATGCGTGAAGAATTCTACTTGCATTTTTATTTCATTTCATCTCCTGCAGGCCAAATGACATAGGATGAAGGCTGTTCGTAATTTGCTGATTTATATATTTTCCACCTATCTACTGGTTATGTTTGGATTTAATGCTGCCCAAGACTTCTGGTGTTCCACGTTGGTGAAGGGGGTCATTTATGGATCGTATTCTGTAAGTGAAATGTTTCCTAAAAACTTCACAAACTGCACTTGGACGCTGGAAAATCCAGATCCAACCAAATATAGTATTTACCTGAAATTTTCCAAAAAGGACTTCAGCTGCTCCAACTTTTCCCTCTTGGCTTATCAGTTTGATCATTTTTCTCATGAAAAAATAAAGGATCTTTTAAAAAATAACCATTCTATAATGCAGCTCTGCAGCTCCAAGAATGCTTTTGTATTTCTGCAGTATGATAAGAATTTTATTCAGATACGTCGTGTCTATCCTATCAACTTCCCAGGATTACACAAAAAAGAAGAAGACCAAAAATCCTTCTTTGAATTTTTGGTGTTGAACAAGGTGAGCCCAAGCCAGTTTGGGTGCCATGTGTTATGCACTTGGTTGGAGAGCTGCTTGAAATCTGAAAATGGGAGAACCGAGTCCTGTGGGATCATGTATACAAAATGCACCTGCCCTCAGCACTTGGGAGAATGGGGAATAGACGACCAGTCCCTGGTGTTGCTCAATAACGTGGTGCTGCCCCTCAACGAGCAGACGGAAGGCTGTCTGACCCAGGAGCTGCAAACCACCCAGGTCTGCAATCTCACCAGAGAAGCCAAGCGGCCGCCAAAAGAAGGTAGGTGCTTCTTGGAGGGGGGGCTGAATGCCATGCCAGTGTGCAAGTCCTGCTGCCAGCTCTCCTTAATACTCACATTCGTTTCAGTTGCTCTCCACTCTGGCTCTCCTCTAGATGAGGCGAAAGGGCTGGAGAAGATGCAAGCTCCCTAAAAGGCAGGAAAGGCTGCGTTTTCATTTCTGAACTGGCCTAACCTACAGCATACAGTTCTGCTGAGCACCGTTCAAACTCCTCACAAGTAGGATCCATCTGTTTTAAGGCCTCATTTACAGTAATGCCCACAGGTGGTGAGCCAGAAATCACTCTTCCCCCTCACCACCTCTTTACAGCAACCACCCAACTGCAAAACCTTGGCCTTCATGATTAAATCCCTCAACTTTGCAAGGAAAACATTTCCAAAGGCATGCAGGCAACCTGACCAAAAGACCAAGAGATTTCTCCATGTTCAGGACACCCGGTCCCTGGGCCAGACCTCAGCAACCTACAAACAAACCAAAAGCAAAGGCAATTCCTTAGGGTGAAGCCTCTGCCTGAGATGCCTGTAGAGGCAAGGCACTGTGCCAGGCAGGACATGCTGGTTTCACCTCCTGGGAGCTCTGTGAAGGGGCCAGTGGCTGCCTCTGCATCCATTCTCCAGGCAATCTCAGCTCCCGGAGATGAAGGCTCAGAATCTCATTGCAGTATTAGCAAGGAGGGGGTTGATGTGTCATTCCCAGCAGCTGCTTCATGTCCCTGCTGGAAAAAGGGGAGGGGAGGTGTTGTGGAAGGATGGGAAGACAGAGGTCCAGCAGTTAGCATGGCCCTCCACCTAGTCCCTCTGCTATATGCCTCCTGTTTTAGCCTGACATTTTGGGGAGGTTGGGGCAGGAGGGTGATTTTTAGAAGGACTTTGGGGGGTTTTGAGGCAGGGGAAGCATGGATTGAGCATAGATGGCTCTGGATACAGACTCTTGGCGAGGGGGTCCTTCAGTGCTGCCATGCGGGAATGGGGGGAGGGGAAGGATAAATCATCGAGCTTGGGGTATTGCATTTTAATGCAGGAAATGTTCTCTCTCTCCTTGTTTTTTGCATAGCCACAAAGCTCTCAGTCTGTGGCGAGGCAGTGCCAAGCTCCCAGCCCCCCTAATAGAAGTTGCTTTGTGGAGGAATGTAACATTGACACGTTGTTAGGAGAGGATTTTCTTTAAGGGCAGCCAAGCCCCAGTGCTGTGGGAGAAGAAAAGCTGAACTTGCTCCAGCTGCGGCGGTGCCAGCGGCCAAGGGCAGGGCCGGGGGAGGGGAGGGCTGGCGGCTGGGACACTTGGAGCGTCCCGCTCCGCCGCCCCCCGGCAGCCCGGGATCAGAAGGGCTCTAACGGACAGGGGAGGGCCGGCTGCCGCAAAAATCTCCTGGCGAAGCTCGTCCAGTGGCAGGGATGGTATTTAACATCGTGTAGGGCTATTAGTGCCCAGGGAGGCGGAGGCAGGCCCGGCCGCGGCAGGCGGAGCCGGGCGGGGATTGCGCGGCCCTACACGGCCCGGGTGGAGGGAGAGCTCCAAGAGCGCCCCGCGGATCCCGGGCAGCACGGCGGGAGGCACGGCCACCGGGGCACACAGGCGCATCCATCCTTCCCCCCGCCGCTGACTGCCCTCCTTCGGCTCCCTGGTGCCGCTGGGGCAGAGGGAGAACGAGCACGTAGGGTCCGCCGGGGTCCCTCGCGTCATTCCCCCAAATACACTCAGTTCCAGGAGAATGAGTGTGTCCCGGTTCTGATACCTGCATCTGCTTCAGAAATGTACTTAGTTGAAAGGACAGAGGAAGCTTAGGGCAAGCATCTCTTAGGTTTTTTTCTTACCCTTAAATTTTGAAACATGTTTCCAGCATATTTTGCTTCCAATTTCAGACATATTTTAAATTTTGCCCCTACTCTTGTGTTTTCCTGCATACGAGCTTGAGAAATGGCATTGTTAGAGAGGGAGGAAATTTCATTTGGTAGGTGGAATGTTTTGATTTGCTTGTTTTTCACTCTGTTTAGTAGGGCCGGTTTTGTACTGATGAAAATTTTTACAGTATTAGAATTACTTCAATATTTTAATTGCTTTAATGCACTTTGAAATTGTTCATCAGATTTTTACTCAAAGTTCTAATCAGTTTGCAAATTAAACCTCACAATACTTCTCAGTTAGCAGTAAGCTTTTTGTTTTCCACTTAGTGTGTAAAACATTTCACCCTTTCCTCAGAAGGCTCAAAATCTGCGAGAGTTGTGTTTAGTTTTTGTTTCCTGTAGATACACTCACATTCATTAAGTACATCAGTCAGGTGTATCTGTATATAAAAAGCTGGTTTGTGGTTCAGATCAAGGCCTTATTGAGGGGTCAAAACATAGACTATTCTTACTACAAACATGATGTAGTTCATCACTTCTGTCAGCGAACATTAAGGCAAGAAATACAAATTTTGTTTCACAGATAATCCAGTTCAAGTTAGATTGGCACAGGTAGTCTAAGTAGTAGACCAGTAACTAGGAAATGGTTGTTAGGATTCATAGTGGGAACTGAAAGTACAGTTTTGCTAGTGTAAGTTGAGTTTTAAGGGAAATGGAATTTACTTGTTGAGAGAGTGCTCTAGATTTGGTAAGACTGTGTTTTATGAATTTGTGCATCATTTTCAGGTTTTGTACTGACATTGCCTAGAACTGACTTTTGGAAAGGAATTGCAAAGACCTGACAGCTTTCTAAGTATTATGCAAACCTTCCCATCCATCAGATTTTCTTTCATCAAGCTTGACTGTATGAAGTGTAAAATCTTTTCCCAAAACTAGTTCCAGTTCCATTTTAGAACCCTTATGTAAATAGAGAGCATTTAGATTAAAGCCAACTGTTTCTATTTTGAACCTCTGAAGATTTCTACAATTTTGAATATGATAAATGGCTTAGGAAAATGGATGAAAGTCGGCATTTTTCCTTTATAAGAAGTGTTGCATTTTACAAAAGATGTGACAAGTATACAATGGATCATTGTGTTTCTAAATATGCTGAAGTGTTGAACAATGAAAGGATCTAGGTCAAAAAAGCAGAAGCTGTAACTATTGCTTTTTAATAAAGTGGTTTGGAAATACGTGGTTTGTTCAGCATTTCTTCTGTAGGAAGATCATCTTTGGTGTCATTGATTAAAGCAATATTGAAAATCTCTACTGTTTCACTGAGACCCACTTTCCTTGTATCTCAATTCTTTTCCATGGCCTTACATTTGAGATACTTACCCTGGATCAAAGCACTTGCAGATAGATCTCAGTGAATACTTTGGCATGGCCCTAAATTTAAAGGCTGTGGGGAATTTGTCCTCTTGATCTTCAGTGCTGTGACTGAAATATGTCACCAAGTTTCTGTCAATAAGACAGGGCTCAGTTCCAAGTCTAGTAGACATGTAAAAACTTTGTATGTAGTCAATCCAAGAGAGAATCCAAAAATATTTTTTCTTCTTGTGGCCATAATATTATTGTGGGGTTTTGTAATAGTTACTTAGATAGAAACTCTAGTTTCCTGTTGTGTTTATTGCCAAATCTGACAGGGTTCCTCCTAAAAGAACAGAAATAATTTTTTGTCCTGGTACATACATACAAGAGGAGAAGAGAAGGATTGTTCACATTTAATAAATTTGATCATTTGGAGTTCCAGGTTTAATCTTGTATAATAATTTTTGTAGGGATATTTTATTATGCTAGAAAGGTAGCATTGCTCTACTTTGTCAGAAATTCTAAGAGTTCACTGTGTACCAGCATCTCAGTATTCAGCAACTGATTATTTTTTTTTTCCTGATTTCAAATCTCACAACAACACAGAGATCTTAACAGAGGATTTACTGTAATAGATGAGTCTTTAAAATAGTAATTTATGTCAGACTAGTAAGATGTAGGGTGCGACAGTTGTGTAGAGCTCTCAGGACATGCATTTATTTATATGCCATTCCATGAATACCCACTTCCTGTTGCACACATTTGAGACAAATTCATAATATCCATCACATACACAGAGATCACTAGCTCAATGAGTAGGCTGGACATCCCTAATCAGAAAGTCACAGTCAGCAACACCATGTCATATCATGGCTCCATCACAGGACTAAAACTGTTAAATCAGTGAAGGATTTGTCTAGTAAGATCAAAAATTACAAAATGGAGTCTAACAACCATATACTTTGACAAGAATTTTTAATATTCAGTGTGCAACAACTACTTGAGTCTAAAGTAAAATTTAGAAAATCAAAAATAAATAAAACTTGTCAAAAGTACTGAATTAGTACAGTAACATACTTGAAAGAGGCTTAATAATTTTTATATCCTTCTGCTTGCAGTGACCCTCTTATTTGTGAGTTCAAGTAGACAAAGGAGGATGAGCACTAAAGGAAAAACACACTTTTGAATTTTGTGTGAAGAGTATTTTTCATTATGTTTTACAAAATGTTGTTTAAAAACTTTAAATTGATATACTGAAATAAATGGTCACCATGCAGCTTGTATGTAATGAAATAAAAAGCTTACCATGATCAGTTTCAAGCAGTTTTGTTATTATACTATAATGAACACTTTGATCTCAGTGACAATCTATACTATAAAGAAAAATAATTTCACTTAAAATATTTTTTTATACCTAAATATTGTTCCTGCTAAAATGCTCATGGCCAAAAACATCAAAGAAACATTAATAGAATCAGTTGAAGAGATCATGTTTGTGAGTCTGGTTCCCCCTGGAAGGAAATATTTTAAAATCTGCTATGGATTCCCATGTGCTACATAATATGCCCTATTTTGACTTACTTTGCTAGAAGAAAATGATCACCCTAAAACTTAATGGTTTTAGTACATATTTGGGTCATTCTGAACCACTCATAATAGGGTACTTTATCACAGTCATGTGAGTTTGATTTCAAATTCTTTTTTAGAAGCCATGCACTGTAGAAAAAACATTAATGATCAACACCTCCTTTAATCAATAAGCCTTATCTTTGTTTTAAATTATTATATGTGATAATCACTAATGTGCTCTTTTGATTATTTCCACCCAATTTATGTCAGTAAACTATGAAGCTTCTTGTTCTGATGTAAAGTTTAGAAGTTTGCATTTAAGAGTAATGAGCACCTCATGTATGTGTATGGAATTCAGTGGGATTTGGGTCAATCCATAAGTGAACTGTTTGATGCTATGAGAAAGGAAAATACCCAGACCATTTCCTTTACGATACCAAAAGCCCATATAAATGGCTTTGCTTCCAGTTATTTAAATACTTCATTAGTAAGTATCCTTCTCTCTTTCTAGGTGGTAATTTCTTTGATGTGACAGATTCTATCAGTATTTTGTTCAGCACTTCTCACACACTAATGAGATGGCATATTTTTTGGGGGGAAAAATGAGCCAGCTTCAGTCTAATGTTTGCCTTAGGAGGGATTACAGGTGTCCTGTATAGGATTTGAATAGCGGTTTTTCATCAACTCACTGCTTGTTTAAAACATTCATGGCTTCAGTTGAACAGTATCTTATAACCCAAATGAAGATTTTAGTTTCTCAGCCTGTCATTTTTGCTTGAATTAAATCTCTGTTTATGTACATTACTGCACTCAGGCATTGGAAAACCTGCTCTCAACTGGGCATAAATGCTGCTACAGACCTTCACTCTAAGAAACGTGGGACATAAATAGAAACCGGTGATAAAGAATGGGAAAAGTATAGAACCAAATTAAGTGTTCAGAATTAAGTCAAAGCAAGTATCCAGATTAGGAACAGAATTCTAACTGTCTTGCTGCTGCCTCCAGTGAAGAAGTGCTTGGTAATACTGAGTTCTGTACTATCAGGTTATGTCACACCAGTCATGCCTTCTTTGTTGGCCTTTCTGGTACCAGTAAGCTGTGCCTTTTGTCTTCAAATTCTTCCCATTACCCTTTGTCTGGGTGGAAAAGGTCCACAATATGTTTACTGTATTTTGGACCTTACCCTTTGATTTTCATGTGCTTTTGACAAATGTGGAAGTGTTCCAGTATAGAACAGTTATTAGCAGAAGTTGATGTAGATTCTGCTTACATGGTGGGATTTCAGTTGTTAAAGCTTAGTGACCTTACATGGAATTGTATTATGACATAACACAGCTACTGCACTTTCTTTATATTATTTATGCAGTGGCTTATACCTAAGTATTTCTATTTTATGTGTTTCTATAATACAGTGATTATATGATGTTTTACATTCAATCTGTTCTCCTGTGCTCTTTTTAAATCAATTTATCCTCTTCTGTTCAAATCTATCCATATTGTTGTTTTGTTTGGTTTTCTCTTTGCAAAAGCATGGAAAAGTCTGCTTTGTGTGTGGGTATACACAGAGGAATTTTCAGAGGAGACTTTCTTTTTCTCTTCTTAGGGAATTAAATTTATGAAGTTTATTCAGTTGTGTTTTATCAAAGGATTCTAACTCAAAGTTGTTGTCGCTCTCAAATTGGAGTTTAGTTGCTCATTTATAAATATGCAGTAATTGTAATAAAACAAAGGTCACTGCAGAATTCCATTGCACATTATTTGCGTTCACTGTTAACAAGAAATATAAGATGCTCTTTAGGACAGAGAAAGTTGTACATGATATAAAATACAAATTTACAAATTATGCATCACTGATTTATGAATATTTCAGAGTTTCAGCCCTTTCTGATGTTAGCTTAATCTCAAGTGGAAGACAGTCAAATTTTTCAGACGTTCTCAGTTTTGTTAATCTTTTAGAGAAGTTATAAATAAAAATTTTTGTCAAATTACTGACAGTTTTCTGATGGACTAAACACCATCAGAATTAATAAAAATCAATAAGGTATGACATCCATGTTGTTACTTTCCTCTGCAAAGGCCAAGTTGTTGTCCTTACTCAAGAAAAATTCACCATTCTATCAATATAATTTGGTGTAAATGCAAATTAGAATAGACACCATGGAAGAGATGTGAAACAGCAATAACATGTGTACTACCAAAAGCAAATTATTTTTTAATTTTTATTTATAAATTATTTTCTTTTCCCCTGTAGTTTTACTTTTGAAAGTATCCTTGACATTTGGTGGAGCAAAGCAGATGTACTTTCAAGAAAACTCAGTTACATAACTTCTTGCTGCATTTATTTCAGTTTTAGCTGTTTAGTCTGTCTCTGTGTGCTTTATTTTTGTTTCTTTTTCATTATCTGGAGGGGGAAAAAAGGCATGTGATGCACTCAAATTAGTATTTCTTTGATGGTGTTGAAAACGTGTGCAGCTGAAATTTGGAAACAAGCTATTTTTAGTAATTAAGTCCAAATTTTATTTATATCTCCTAGAAATAGCAGAAACCACAACAAAAATACAAAATTTTAATATCATCCATTTTCTGGTAGCTCGATAGAAAATTGGCGACAATGAGGTGAACGTGTTTACCCACTTTTGGGCAGTTTTTGCTAATTTGCTCTCTATAATTCCTCAGGAGATGTGAAACATTTTGGGAGCTGACTGGTACCTGTTCTTCACATACTGCTAGCTAACTCATCAGTTATGTAGGGATACACCTACATTATTATTATTATAATTATTATGTAGGTATACACATGGATTCCTTGTATTAAGGAGGAATTTGTTAACCATTGTCACCAACTGAAGTATGCTATAACAAGTTGTTTGTGAGAATCTGAAGCTGCATTGTAGCTTTACTGCTTTCCCTTTGATGAGTTATTCATTACACCAGCCAAGTAGAAAACTATTCACTTTAGGTTTTTTAGATGCATGATCTTGATGTTGGGCAAGCATGCTATAATGGCCCAGCTAAACTTCCATTGGAACCTAAAAGTGGCACAAAAAAAGAGCTGGGGAGAAGCAACAATTCTGGTTCAGTGCAGTTTAAATTTGTTTAGGTAAAAAGTCCATCAAGTAGTGTTCGATATGTGTTACCCTTGCCTGCTCTTTTGGACAGGTTGGCAGCCAATTACATAATACTGTGTTTCTAGGCAGTTGCACCATGTTTGATTACAGTATTACTGGCAGATCCTTCAAAATAGAGTCCAAGATACATGTTTATCCAGGGCTTCCCACTGACGATTAAAGAGTGGTGCAGATCATTATGAAAGTGTGCACAGAGTGCTTGGGGATAAGTCGGCAAAGCCTTTGTAGCTCATTCCAATACTGCAGTTAGAAAGGGTTTAAATTACAGATTAGAAAATCAGAGAATCTAATTCTCTGATCAAAAATGCTGTTTATTGATTATGAGAAATAATATTGCTTCGTGCAAGAATACTTTTTCCTGAAAGGCTTTTGGAAAATCTTAAGTTTGAATATTCCATGTGAAATATTTCTTTGAATCCTAAATGGTTCACTCTTTTTTTTTTTTTTTTTTTTGTAGTGTTTACTTCTCTATCCTATTCTTTTCATTCCCTTCTGTACTGTACAGGTAGAAGATTTTAATTGGCTGCAAAGCTGGGCACTTCAGCTTGAACTGCAACAAGTTGTGTTTTTATCCTTGGAAGTGTTTTGTTTGTTCTGTGGCATTGGCCAATATCTGCAGTAACTGGCAAACATACAGATGCTCGGTACTGGTGTGTTTGAAGGTTGATAGATGTGCTTCACACTGACAAAGGAGAAGAGAGAAAATGTTCAGCACTGCAGGTGTAATGTGAATACACAGCCTTGTCCAGCTGCTCTGTCTGCATCAAATGTCTAGGAATTCACTAATAATACAGAGAGTATCATAAACTATCATAAACATAAATCATACCCACTCTCCTTGGAAGGGAGGAATGTGCCAAGGCTGGCATATTACCCAATCCCAGCAACTGATGAGGTTGTGAGATTTATGTATGGGGCCATAGGGCTTCAGTGGATTATGCTATTATTTAGGTTCATAAATGCAATAGATATTGGTTATACCTCTTGTAGCAGAATTATACTAAGAAAAGTTTGATGGTTACTTTCCTGGGAGAGTTTAATGTACCTAAAAATAACTGGAGCTTGCTCTGGAACCACTGTTTTCCTCTCTTGTAAATGAATTTTCAATTATGTATTCACTGAATTTTTAATATTTTCATGAAAATCGGAGCAGCTTCATAATTGGTAAAAATCAACAATATTCCTATTCCTTGACCAGACAGAACCTTCTGAGAAGCAGAGCCAGATTGCTCCAAGTGCTGCAATTGTTTATAGGACATTCAGGTCATCTGCACTGACAGTTTATTACACAGAAGATTATGAAAGGAGGGTGCCCCATCAAATGAGGATGCCATCTCTGGTTGTGTCGTGTGCAAAGCTTGGTCAAGCTGGTATGATCCAAGACCACCTTTTGGAATCACTCTGCTGAGGAATTTTCTACTTCTCACAGTGAGGCAACACCCAGACCCTTACGTGCACCTTGCTCAGGTTGCCTTGAGCCTCTTAAACACCAGTGGGTGTGTGCTGCCTGGGATGAACATTTTGGAGGTCCTCATTTTCAGGGTGGGTCCTCAAAGTGATGAAGAGGCATGTAAAATTACTTGATTTCTTTTCTAAATGCTTTTTGATGTTCCTTTCCCCATTGTGTTGTTATAATAGTACTGCCTTGCCTTCTGGTAATATTAAGAGGATAAGTACGTCAAAGTTTTGCTTGGCAATCAGAGTCACACTGTCACTTAGCATATATAGATTATTCCATTCTGCTTAACCTTAAAGTCTTTTTTTCCCCTCATAGTTCTGATGAAAATCTAATCCATGTTTTCCCTAAGTATTTTCTGGTGTTTGAAGTGAATGTGTGAGTTCATTGGTTGTTTTGCAGATGAAATAGATGAAGAGAATGAAGGACTCTGACATTTATCTACTATTTCATGTTTTTAAGCTTTTGGATAGTGGATTTTTTTGTCCATGTGAAATCTGAATTGTTGCAAAAAATAGGTTTTAGTCCGGTAACATTATATGTACAGTAGCTTCACAATAACTGAATTTCTAGAATAAATAAGACATGACAGGGTATCCAAGTGTGCCAGGATGTAGCATCTAAATATTTTTCATACATTACTAAATTCTTGTTTTTGTGTTCACTTGAACATAAATAAACTCATTGAATCAACATCATTATTCATGTAAATGGGATTTAATTAAAAGCAGGTTTGCTGGTAAACGCTCTCAATTTGAGATGTGGGTTCCTGAAATACGTTTAATCAATATTAGAACAGGAAACCATTATTATGTTATTAAAAATATTTTCTCTAAATATTAATAGAATTTAATCCCATCAACAATAATAAATTGCAATCAAACAAATCAATATCAATAAATATCAATAATAACAATTAATTTACTATATATGGACTGCCTGGCATAAATTCAGTAAATATTCTTTGCTTGTGTTATCCTGGAACCAAGTTTTGTCTAGTTCCCAGATTTGCAGTGCTTTAGGTGATCATCAGGGTATTATTCATTAGCACTGGGATCCCCAGAGCCATCTTTTGCCTTTCACTGGCCCTTCCAGAGCTGTGCTGTCCTGCACTGCACACACTGTCTCCTGCTCAGACACCTCTGCTCTCACAGCATGCTGTTTGCCAGCTCTGTGCTCCTCTGCACTGCAGCGTTATGCTGGGGGACAGTAAGTACCTTGTTCTGTACAGAACTACTGTTTGTTGCTACCCTCTGTAAAAAGAATATGGTTCTACAAAGATAAGCAAAAGTTAAACAAAACAGGCAATAGCTGTCTGGTCATTAAACAAGCTGAACAAAGCTCCAGGAAGAACAAAACAAGTTCAGACAATACTTGACATGTCCGGAGGCGTTTTAATGGCAATTGCAGTGCTGTACGTATTGCGATACAGAGCTAAACTAAAATACATTTAGAATGATGAAGAACAGCAGTGGTTATTGTCATTGTACTTTTTTTCCCCTTTCTGTTGAATGTGTCCAGAAACTGCCATGGAATTTGTTGCAGAATTTTAACATTCTAAAACTTGCATCATTTTTTTGCTAGATGAAAAAAATAGTAGTGTCACATTATTGATTTATATTTGATAAAATATCACACTAGACACATCTGTATAAAAAGAAGAATTTCTTTAGGAGCAGTTGGCTGATGTTTGGCTATGACTGACAACTGCTGTAGAAAAAGATGCTTTTTACTTACTGTTTTTGTGTAAATTTGGGGTTGTATTTATCTCTAGAATTTGTGTCTGAACACAAAGTTGACAGACATTTGAGATGACAGCCGCTGTCAGGGAGTTCATCCTAAGAAGAGGGCATTAACTTATGAAGTATTAGAAGATAGTATTTTTTAAAATACGAACTGTGGAAGAATATATGCCCTTAAAGGATGTAAGGATACACAGTAGAAGTTACCAAAAAATACAGGAAGATCATCTTAACAACAGAATTTATAATTTACTCAGATGTCATGAGGTAAGTATTTCAAAACAGGTATTCAGGATATTTTGGGATCTACAGAAACATTGTATAGTAATTATTAGGTTTCAGAGATTAACTGATGTTTTAAAAAATCCTGAGGGTCTTGCAGTAATGCTGTGGCATAATTTCAAATGATCTTTACATATATGAGGTTTATTTTCTATATAAAAGAAATAAAAGTGTGTTTACTTCAATCCCAGTATTTCACTTCAAACAGATACGTATAGAAATTTATAGAAAATAATTCTACATTAAAATAAAGGTGGATATTTTCAAATCTCTGGTTGCTATTATTCTGGCTTAGACAGATCTCAAAAAATGCAAGTTATTTTGCTTTCAGTACAGAATGTTGTGAATTGCATAGCTCAGTTAACGTAGGTCTTTGTTACATGTCTGTTACCAACCAAGGATTTAGAAGTCTTGTCCAGTCTTTCATCACAGCTCACTTGTCATTACAAGTCCTGAGCTTATGTGTCATGACTGCTTACAGTCTTTGTACATTTTAAAGGTAAATACTGTTAATGGAAGGTGATTTCTTTTTTTGGCAAATTAGGGAGAATCACTGTTGTACTAAGAAGTCTATGCAGATATTTACACGGAGGAAATCAGATTTCAAATTAACTTAAAAGATGAAAATTTAGAACTAATTTTCTGTTTTATGCGGATTAATTCAAAATTCATAACTAAGTGAAACAATGGCAATTAAACAGAGGGTAGATTGGAGATTTCTTTACGAAAAAATACTAGAGATGCTAAATCTCTTCTGTTGAAAGACACTATTGCGATATGACACCAAGATTGTGTCTGGTACTGTGATATAGTTGGGAATTCTGCCATTTCAGGACAGGGATCCTTTTGGCATGCAGTTAAAAAGACTCCCGGTATTCTTCTTTGTTCCTTTGGCAGACACACATTGCTCATGGTAGCAGTGATGTGCTGGCGAAGACACAAAGTGCTGTGTTGATCAGAGAATACATTATGTGCATGCTAACTTGAAGGATGATCACACACTGTTCCTCTCATAAGACAGACCCTCAGGCCACAAAGTCCATTTCAGCATATTTGGTATTTGTAACTTGTAGTTCTCTGTTAGAAATTGTCACATTGCCCCGATGGAGCTACATAGTGAGCATGGTTCTTGGTTTGCAGCTCCTAACATGGGGTTTATACATACTTAAGCTTACCTTGAAATTATACTGGCTCTAAGCATGGTTTTTGATTTTTTTCCCTTTTGGTCTCCCTGTGCTTTGTCTTGTGTCTAGGTTGTTAGCTCTGTACATTACTCTTGCAGCTAAACCCTCAGATTTCCCAGAAGCTTGCACTTTCACAGAACTCCAGTCTTACTGTCACTCTAAGCTTATAGTTTATCACATCTGGGGCATAAAACAGGTAAACAAGCTTGGTAGGAATTGCAAATGAATAAACCATGAAAACAAAACAAAAACCTGTTTCATTTCAGCTAGCCTGAGAAGTGCACAGGCTTGAACAAAGTAATAGAATCCCTGTATTTAATCACCTGATTTTTTATCCCTCCAGTCACACAACCAGTTGAAGTCACTGAAGAGTTCAGTATTCCCAGCTCTACGCTGTATTTTGCTCATGACTCCTCTGTGTTACAATTTCTCAGCAAATCTGTTTGTTTCCTCCCATTGTCCTGTGTGTCCACTGGTTTTCTCCATTGGTTTTACACACAAAAAGGGTTTCAGTCACAAAAGATACGATATGCCTTCCAGCCCATGCCTCATTCATTTCTGCATGGCCTGTTACTGCTCTAATGGTAGAGTGTAGGTAGGCATCCAAATTGTAGTGGGCTAAGCTGGGATGTGAATTAAATGTGTATGTGTCCCACAGCCTAGTGTTGCCTCAGTCAGGAATCACTTTAACCTCCAGTACATAGTGTGGTTTCCTTTGAGTTGCTTCTGCTGACCTCATAAATCTTGCTTTCTTATTTCTTGCAGTGCTGTAGTTTCACAGGAATTCCAGAAACTACTGACACTTAACACAAGCCCTTTGCCTACTAGTGAGATCAGTAACCCAGAAAAAGCAAGGGTTTAGATTTTCCTGAGGCTAAGTATAACCACAAACATGCAACTCCTCCTCCTAAAAGATACTTACTTTAAGTAGCATGTTTATTTGTGAATGGTGTATTGCATCTTTTTCTGTGGCTGGTATTTTTCTAAGAAAGCAAAAAGTCATTGGGATCAGCTCAATATTCTCTCACATATAGCACTGCCCAAGAGCATGTGGAGGTTTGTTCAACAGCAGGTCATGTACCTTTTTCTGACACACCGCAGACTCATGTGTTCACCTGGGGCCCTGACCAAGCTCAAAGAGGGAACAAAGCTCAGTGTGCAGTCCTGAAAGCCTTTATTTAGGCCACTGGGAATGGGAATGTCCCCACATAGGCTTTTCAGGAGCTAATTTCAGATCATCTGCACCACTTCTTGAAATGCAGCTTTCAGTTCTGTTCAACCCTCTTTTAGCAGGTATCTAGACCATGTGCAAATATTGTGAGTTAATCCATTTGCAGTAGCCTTGAAGATTTTAATGGTGTTGCTTGTCAAGCCTTGCTTGTGTTAGTGTTTAATGTCTTCTGATGCAAGTAGGATTGAAGGAAAGAAGGTTTGTCATAGAGTCTTTCATGTTTTTTTGGTTTTGGGTGCTTATCAGCTTAAGCACAAGAACTACTAGGAGGAACCCCACGCTCTCATAAAATAAAAATTCACAGTTAAATTTCTAGATATTTTAGAGTAATCATTAATTTCTGTGTTGATATAGACTAGTCAGCCATTAGCAGAAGTCGAAGGTACAGTTGTTATTTAATCAAGGCTTTATTTTTCTTACTGCAGTTGTTTCACTATCACAACTACTACATTTTTAATAAATCTCTTGTGGGTAAATGCACTGGGTCTACTCAAATCTGACAATACCATAATCTAAACAACATAAGTCTCTGAAATCACATGAATTATAAACAGCATGGAAATACTCCAATATGTGAGTATTAAATGACATGATTAAAGCAAATAGTTCAATGTATATTGTACATTTTCTGTTTTAAATTATTTATAATAAAACTCACTATAAGCTCAGAGAAATTTAAATAATTGTCTACATAGAGACATAATTTACAGTTTCATTTGGAGGACCTAGGTGATCAGAGACCATTGAAATCAGTGCTTTTTTACCATAGAATAGTATCTGATCCTTCAAGCCCATTGTGGGCAATACCATCAAAATTCTTTAGATTGTCCCCTGGATTTTTATGGGATTGGATCTGTTTGGTTTGTGGATTATGGAATGCTAAATACTGTTGGAGAGAGTAATCCATGTGGGCTGGTTGTCACCTCTGCCAAAGAAACAGATGGACTGATGACCTTTTCAGAGCAGTGCTACATCTATGTGCTTTTGACTGGCAGTGGTGCTAGAAGCATTCTTGTGCTCAGAACTGTCTTTATTCAGTTAATCTGCATTTTTATTTCTGAATATCTGCTTGTTTTTTATTCAAGAAAATTATCTAAATTACCCCTCCCTTTTTTAGTCACCCTGTCTCCGACACATTGCCACACATAAAGTCATCTTAGTTCCCCCAGGTGAGTATTTAGTAGCTTGATCTTGAACTCTGGCCAGATACCACACATAAATGTCTTTGTCCACACAGGTGTCCCCTACAACCTTTGAGTGCACATGTCTGTTTCCCAAGAAATTTAATTTCTGTGTACACCACTGATTAGTCACGTCATAAGCACAGCAATGCAGAACTCAGTTGTATAGTCCTAACAGCGACGTGATCCATCCATGTGCAAATCCATAGTAACCTGTAAAAAAATCAGTGCCAACTCACTGAGAAGTATGCAGTTAAAATGTTTAAACAGATTTCCTAATGCCATTAAACTAAATTTACTTTTCTCTGAATTTGTTGTTTGTCTTAGTCCTTTATATGTACGTTAGATTGTTTCCTATATTTTTTCCTAAAATGTTGAGACACAGCAATCAAAAGGTAATGTATGCCTCCACCAGTAAGTCTGAGCAGTTTATGAGAACAAGATGATCATGGTGTCTGAGGCTACCCTCAACCATTTCAGTGCTTATAAAATAAATTAACAAAGTGCTGGTGTTTTTTGCAGCGGTTCTATTGCTCCATTTAGAAAGATAAAATGTTTGTAAACATAGGAGCTTTACTTTTGGGGAGTTTTTTGCTTTTTTTTTTCTAACTTTTCTTTTTTTGTTTTATTTGGTTGGGGGTTGGTTTTTTGGGGGGTTTCTGGGGGGCTTTGGTTGGGGGGCTTGGGGGAATTTTTGTTTGTTTGTTACTAGATTCTGCTCTGAATGGATATAAAATAAAGTTAGAATTGAGTAACCTCTGGAAAACATTGGTAAGTCAGGTTGGAAGCTTGTATCATTTACAACATCAGCTGTGTGAAAACAGTTAGCTGGACATTTTTGAGTGCAAGTGGGCATCTAGAACTGATGTCAATCCTTGGAAGATCACTTAAGAGTCTGTATGCACAATTTTGTTACATTTTACATTTTGTTACATTTGCACATTCCCTTGGTGTGATGTGGTGCACAGGTTCAGGTGTTGAGCACTCACAGAAGACTAATGTTTAAGTTTTCCAGTTTTATGGAAAAGTTTTATGGCTATTTTAATATATGAATGCATATTAAGATTTTGGAGTTCGTTCATGTTTGAGAGTAGTTCACTGTATCTGTATTACCAGATGCAATAATAGACTGAAGAGATCTTAGCGTTGGTGCCTTGAGTCTAAAATTTTACTTGTAAACCTATTTTGTGAATAGATTAAAAAATGCTTTTGAAATTATCTGAAATAGACTCTTAGGTAAATTTAGATTTGAAGGGCTCTGATGGCCATGTAGTCGGATCCCTTGGTCAGGGTGAAACTAATGGAGTTGTATGTTTTATTTCAGTCTTCTCTTTGGTTCATGGTGAGGTTGTTTTGATCCCTAATAGTTTGTATGTATGTATGTAGGATTCAGCAAACAATCAGACCCACAATCGAATCTAGTGTGTATGTTGTCAAGGAATTTCGTTATTTCTGTCACTGTAATGGACCATGACTTTTTTCAGTTATTCTTTATCATGCTTCAGGTTGTAGTATTCTAGTTATTCTAGTTATTAGAATAATAACCTAAACCACAAGGACAGTGTGCAGAATGGCCAAAACAGTTAATCTCTGAAGAAGAGCTAATAAAAAATTCTAGAGACAGTGTTCCAAAAATACTTATGGCTGAATCATCCTTAACGTATAGATTTTTGAAACTGTGTGGTATTTAGCAATCTGGGCTCAGTGATGCCAAGAGGTTGCATTAAAAAAAAAAAAAAATGAATAGTTTCTTACAGTATTTTACATCATTCTCACAAAGTGAGGCATGTTTGTGTGCCTTCCCTTTTGCTTGTGATATGTCACAGCTGAACTGTGCTGTTGGTAGCTTCTGGCACTGAAAGACAAGATAAGCAATCACTATTGAATAGTGTTCTGGAAAGGGGAAAGAGAAGAGGCAGCCAGACAAAAATATTTGAAGTTAAAGCTTGTAGGGCAAAGATAAGGCAGTATAAAAAGAGAAATGGATTAATGCTAGCCAAAGGGGTTAAGATAATAAGGATTTTCTAACAACATCATAGGGAAAAAACAAATACCGAAAAGACTGAAAGGGATGATAATAATCTTATTTAAAATATCTGAGTTAAAAAACTTCTTTTTAGGAATAAGAAATTAAAGGTGATTCTAGAACAATTAAAAAGTAAGGAGGAATTGACAATCAAGAAATAGGATCACATGTGAGAAATCTGAATAAGCAGGAATACAGTGTTACATGGGGTTGTGTATTACAGACTATTAAAGTAACACAGGATAGTGTAATACTCTTTTAATATTTAACAACAAATTAGTTAACTTCAGGGTTCTAAGAATTCAATTTCTAGATTAGTAAAACTATTAAATGACCCTGTAAAGGATATCACTGTGTGAAAGTAACAGAATGCTGTTAATTATACTGGTGTTCTGTTTTTATTTAATTCTAATACTATAAATTTTACTTTTTGAGGGGGGAGTTGTAAAATGAGTAAATGAAAGTATTAAATGAAAAGTTATGGAGATTACTCATATTTCTGTAAAACTTAATTGATATTGGTTTAGGTCTTAACACATTTAAAAGTGGACTGGGGTCTATATGAAAACTATAATATCAATGGTGTACTGAAATATCCATAAATTCATATTTGAACTTACATCTTCAGTAGTGATTTAAGAAAGAAAATAATGTACTTGATGAAACTTGGAGTTCAGGAATATATTAGGAGGAAATGCAAATACTAGTGGGGACTGTGAGAAAAGAAGGCTGTTCTTTCTGTTTCTGTTAGAAACATGGTGAGGATGTATAATTCAGAATACTGTAAAATACTATAGTACTCTTAGAAATAAATTGAAATAAAATGTGAAAGGAAAATCCTGAAAGCACTAGTAGTGAATGATACTTGGAGGTAATGTCAGAGAGGAAGAGATGTAAGGAGTGATTTAGAACTCATAACAAAAAGTCCCTATGTAAGCAAAGAATGAAAAGGTCTGGCTGAATTTATTGTTGTTTGTGAACTGGATATATGTATAAAAGTCTTTTAATTTTTATAGAATCATAGATATATATAATATACAGTAAAGTTACATTCAACACCTCTCTATTCTTCCTAATCCTAGGCATTATTGTTATGCATTTTTACTGAATAAATAAACTTACTAATTTATCTAGCTATAAATATATATATGTAATCAGTATATCTTATTATATATCTGAGAAGCTATATTATATATACAGTACATTCCATTCAAACCTCTGTGATCAGATAGTAAAGAATTTATATGACCTCATAGAATAAATATTTTAATGAAAGAAAATTTCTGTCCTGTGAACATGAATTAATTAAAATATTGTAGGCACAGTAGGCTATTTAATTCCTAAATTTATTTGGTATTTTTCATCATAGAATCATAGAATGGCTTGGGTTAAAAGAGGCCTTAAGGATCATCTGGTTCCATCCCTCTCACACTGGGCAGGGACACCTTACACTAGACCAGCTTGTTTAGGGCCCCATCCAGCCTGGCCCTGAGCACTTCCCTGGATGGGCATCCACAAATTCTCTAGGCAGCCTGTTCCAGTGCTTGAGGACCTTCTGAGGAAAAAATTTCTTCCTAACATAAAATCTAAATCTCTCTCCTAGAGATTAAAGCCATTCCCACTTGTCCTATTACTATCTGCTGGTGTAAAAAGTTGCTCTTCCCTTTAAGTACTGGAAGGCCACAGTTTGTGGAGTCTCTGTGGAGCCTTCTCTTATCAAGGCTGAAAAATTTTGGCTTTCTCAGCCTGTTTTAGACAGAGATGTTCTCCATTCTTCTGATCATCTTTGTGGCCCTCCTCTAGCCTGCTCCATGTCCATCCTGTGCTGAGGACCTCAGAGCTGGATGCAGCGCTGCTGGTGAGATCTCATGAGAATGGAGTAGGGGGGCAGATTCACCTCTCTCAACCTGCTGGTCATTCCTCTTTTGATGCAGCCCAGGATGCAGATAATGACATCTTAATGATAGATAAGGATGATCTGTGAATGATAGAAGGATCAGTGGGCATGAATGACACAAACCTCAGTGTGGGTGTGAAGGCTTAATTACTCATGGGATGGTAAATTGGACCAACCATCACCATTGCCCCAGGGTGAGCCTTTCTGTTCACTGAGTTATATGAGTATTGTCATTTATTTCAAAACAGAAAAACAGCTCAAGAACTATATTTCAATACTTACAGCAAACTTATTTTGAAATGGAACCTGTCTTGTGCATAAATGTTTTTTGCAGAGTCTCTGTTGTTAGGTGTACTCTATCCTAAATATCTCCAGAAAACATTCTGGGCCTGCAAAACACACGTAGCCTTTCCAGGGATCACTGTTTTCTCATTTAGAAAGAAGCTTACACCACCCCGGAGGGATTCTTAAGGGGCCACATGATATTCAGAAAACCAGGGTATTTTTGCAGGACTTTTTTCTCTGCTATTAAGGTAAAGGCAGTCTTTCAGTCAGCCTCCAGCACTTTTTCTTGTTTTTCTTCTCAATTTCTTATTGCAGGATTGATTCCTTGAAGACTAGAGAAGAATATACTCTGGGGAAAGGCTGCAATGATTTCCTGTGTCACCCCTAGATTGTCTTAGGGCTAAATACACCAAGCATGTCACACTGAAGCAAAGAATTAATTCACTGAGACTGAGATATTGGTAAAAAGGATTAGACAGATATAGGAATAAAAGAGAACATCCCCAGTTATACAAGAGGGAAGTTTAATTCATTTCTTACGGCACAGAATAAATTACTTTTTAGATGCTTTGGAAAAGACTTGTCTGCTTTGGATTTCTTCAACTGTCATAAGACTTGCCTTAGATTTAAAGTGTCTTTAGCAGGTATATTCTTATATATTCCAATACTCAATGCTAAAGAAAACTTAGGATTCTGACATATGTCAATTGAGTTGCATTGAAATCTACAAGGCTTGCTTTCTTAGTGTATAGAAGGTTCAAATCCCTAACACAATGAATTCCTTGGCAAGACACTTCTAGTAAGAGATTACTAAAAAATTAGGTAAACCCTTTTCAGGGTATGTCCACATACATCCAACACAGTATTTCCTGGAGGACATATTTGAAGACAGAAGAAATCTTTATTAGAAAAAGCACTACAATAGATTGCAGTCGTGTGTTTGTTCACAAAAATCTGGCTTTAAAAAGTATACTTACATTTCCCCACAAGGGAATTTGAAATGCCATCTATAAGGCCACAACGGCCTCTGAAATGAAAGGGGTATAAAATATGGAAGTATGAGCCCTGGAAACACTTTGATATTTTAAGAGCACAGAGAGCTCCTTTCTGTGGAAAATTTTAACTTCTATGTTATTCTTGCAATCATTCAAAAGACCTGCATGTTTTTCAGTTCTTATACACAAGAAATAAACAAACATGACTAGTTTTCTTAGAAAAAACCAAAACAACCAACAAAACAAAAGATAAACAAAACAAAATTGGAGTCTTTTGCACAGTAGTTTGCTGGGGAGGCATAAAAATAAACTTTATGCCTGAAGGAATGTGTTAGAGTTTGAAGAATGTCAAGAAAATTATATTTTTTTTCTTTTTTTTTTTCCAACATGCTGTGTTCTGTACTGAAGAACCATATAGAAATTTCTTAATTTAAGAGAAGATAAATCTTTCTGAAGTATTGCAATAGATAAATGCCAGATCTTTTTAGCAGATGTCATTGATAAACCCTTTCCAAAGTATACTTTATATTGAGTACCGCATTTACATCTATAACTCATTAGACTAGCAGAGAAATACTGAAACAGCATTTTGCACAGCACAAGTTACATTGCATTGGTTGTTCTCTGTTTATTCTTTGGGAACAAGGGAAAATTGAAAAAAAAATCTCCATATTTTAATACAGAATATAGGTGCATACATAGAGAAAGAAAAAAAAAATCCAGCATTATATTTGAGAAAAAGGAATAACGTTGTTCTTTTCTAGACTTAGACATCATTAAGTAAGAGTAGAATTCCACTTTTGCATTGTTGATTTATTCTCAGATAAAATCCTACCTTGGGCTCTTGAGGTAAAAGTCTCAGTTACATTTCTTCAATGATTTATCTGAAGTAAAATCCTGCCTTTCACTTTAGATTCCATCAGATTCATAAAACCAACAGAGTAACAGACTTTCATTCTTTAAAAGGATCAAGGCTTAAGGTCAAATGTTACATATAAATATAAATATAAATATAAATATAAATCAAAATCTGAAAACATCAGTAGAGTTATTAATTTTTAACAGTAATTCCAGCATATAAGCCTCCTGTAAAAGGTCTAATTTTAGTCTATACTTCATGGTAGTCAGTTCAAGAGAAGCACACTTTGAAATGGAGCTGAAATCTGACATTAGGTTTTATACAAGAGAATATACATGGACTTAGTAGCCTTTTTATTGAAGAACATATATTAAAAACACAGTAAATAAAACTAATCATGAGATTGCACAACAATGTAAGCTTACATAATTCTAAGTCTGCTAGCATATATTATTTTTGGCTATAGTGTATATCAAATCTGTTGTTAAACAAGTATCCTATGTCATCCTTGCATTGATTCATAAATAATTTATGGTAAAATTCTCAGCAACTTATGAATATTTTTTTTTCTGAAAGGTTTTGCAACCTCCAGAAGGGTTATATAACCCATTTTTGAATAAATCCCAATCCTGATGTAAACTTCTTGTTACTCTTTTTCTTGCTCATGAAGACAATGATAGTGGGATTTGATGCACTAGTGTGCCAGTAAAATAATTCAATTTCTTAGAGATAATTATTAGCACAACTCAGGGAATGTTTTTTTAATTAGCAAGTTTTATATAGATAGATAGATAGATAGATAGATAGATAGATAGATAGATAGATAGATAGATAGATAGATAGATAAGTTTCACCCTCCCTTCTCAAGGCAAGTGTTCGATCCAATCAGGATTTTATTAAATGCATTACTTTCTAAATACTGTATTATTATTTTTATTATGTTTTAATCTTTGATTTGATCCATTTGCCCATCAGTGATTGCTTACATAACTAATATATAATTTCTTCTGTTCCTTACTTGAAAGAATTTAAAAACTGTTCAAAAAGTAAAGTCAAATCATTCAATCAAATAATTTAAAACCCAAATGTGAGAATGTGTGACTTGCAGTATATGTGTAGAAGTGTATTTTCATTTCACAATCCAAATCTTCATTTTTATGTTTGTGCAACTTGTCTTTGAAAATTCTGAGACATGAATTTTCACAGCTGTCACTCCATCTCTCTCACTGTCTTTTAAATAACCAGTAGTAGAAGAAAGTCTTCAGGTTACTCTTGAGTCTGGTAGAAGTAAATTCGGTATCTCGAATCTCTAAGCTTAGAGTGCCAGTGAAAGCAGCTCTGCTGTCTCTGCTCTTGCCCCTGTGAAACTCCCCTAGTCATTCTATACAGAATAATGCTTGTCTGTCCCTCAAAGGCTCTAGAGTTCTAGTAAGTTCTTTTCAATTTTTGGTAGTAAAACTATTTTCTTTTATAAGCAGAGTTTACACGAAGACGATAGACAGTAACTCTCTAGTCCAATAATTGTGAAACTTACTTACAGGAAGAAACATTAGCAATTTAGGGATGTGAATGTGATATTCCATATTGCCTGACAGTACTACAATCAAACATAGAAAATTATGTATTGTCTGTCTTTTACAGAAAATCTGTGGATGTTTAAGTCTTTCCTGGCCTCATCAACAAGCTGGAAAAAAAAAATAAAAAGTTTTCCTTTTTCATTGGCTCCTTGTCTACACAATGCTCTGAATTCAGATTATGATTTCATTCTATTAAGTGACATTTCAAGAAAATTGAACTAATCAGTTCAAACTGACAGAGTCAATCTACCTTCAGTGTAAGAGATCTTGATTGTCCAAAGTCTCTTAGATGCTGTATAGAGATTTCAGAGTGAGGATAGAAAATAGTAAGTGTATTATAATGCTTATGTTCTGAATTTCTGTGTTTTTTTATTTGTTGGTTGTTTTCCAAGCAGAATACCCAGGCATATTATGAGGAGAAATATTTTATCCCTCTATCCTACATAATACTTATATTTCATAAGAGTTGGAGGACAGAGGTGTTTATGGCACATCAGAACAAACTACTTATTTCCTGTATATGGGCATGTTTGCAGTTCTGATGTACCAGCTATTGTTATACATGGGTGAGGTCTCTGCACCATGGAGCAATACTCTTTAGGCTGACTTTGAAGGGACTATACTAGGAGAAGTGTGTCTGAAGTTCTTATGTTTTTAGAAAAGATAGTGAATTTTTTTATATCTGAGATTTAGTACTTTGTGTAGTATAACCTGATGTGCTTTCACTGCCTTAGTGAGTTGTTTTAAACTGAATTGTACAAAAGAATTTGGGAGGACCTTGGGAAGTCACTGTATCTTTCATCTTTCCTCCCCCAAAAAATTCTCAATCTGATCTAAGATGTCCCTGAGAGATGTCCATCTGACCCATTTTTTAGATACTACCAGGAACTCAGACTTGTCAGCTACCACAGACCTGTTTTACCAGCTGTCCTTAATAAAAATTTTGGCTTGGTTTTGTTTTTTTTTAATATTTATTAACCAGTTTAATCATTGTGATTATAAAGAAAAAATTACTTCCCTCTTCTTGGTAGGTTCCTTTTATGTAACTGAAGACTGTAAACACCCTAGATAGAGCCTTAAAAAAATGTGTTTAAATAAATCCTTCCATCCATAACTCTTCCATTTTATAGGCTAATTATCTCCAATCTCTTCAGCATTTCCATGCAGATCACTCACTATAGCTTTATAATTCCTGTTTTTCTTTTCTGGATTGCCTCCAAATAAACCACTTTCTGCAAGAGCAATTCTCAAAGCAAGATGCAGAGCTTAAGCCACCTGCTAGTTCAAACAGATTACTCCTCATGTCTTTCAGATGACAAGTAATACATTAAGTTGAGAACTACTGCATATTGCTGGGTCTGATTTAGTAAAAATTCCTCCAGATTTCCTCCTAAGAACTGCTGCCTCGTAAGTTGTTCCTCCAGTGTCTTTGTAGGTGTTGCTTAAATAAAGAACACTGTAGTTGCTCTTATTTGTCCCAAGAAACTTGGGAATTCTCATTGTTCCTACCAGCTGAGAGTTATTGCATGCAATATCTAGTGTTATCTATTTTATTCAAATATTAATAGAACCAGAGCCCAGACAGAACACTGCAGCATTTCTGCTCTGGAAGTGATACTGTAAGTGATACCGCTACTTCTAGATACCTTTTCCATTATTTTGGCATTTGTTTTATCGTGTTTGTGTTATCATGTTGGTTTTATCTGGACCCTTTTCTTTCTTCTGCTAATTTACAGAATCGTAGAATGGTTTTGGTTGGAAGGAGCCATTAACTATCATGTAGTTCCAACCCATGGGCAGACACACCTTCAAACAGACCAGGTTGCTCAAATCCCCAACCAGCCTGGCCTTGAACAATTGCAGGGGTGCGGCATCCAGGGCCTCTCTGGGAAACCTGTCTCAGCACCCTCGTAACAAAAAATTTCTTCCTTGTGTACAGTCTGAATCTACACTCTTTCAACTTACAATGGTTGCCTCTTGTCCTGTCACTACAGGCCCTGGTGAAAAATCCCTCAGTCTTTCTTTTTAGCCGCTGCCTCTAAGGATTGAAAGGCCACAATAAGGTCTCCCCAGGGCCTTATCTTCTTCAGGCTGAACAACCTCACCTCTCACAGCCTTCCTTCACAGGAGAGGTGTCCCAGCCCTCTGATCATCTTTGTAGCCTTCCTCTAAATGTGCTTTAACAGACCCATGTCTTCTGTGTACTGGGGTTTCCACAGCTGGACACTATTCTGTGTGGAATATTATGAGAGCAGAGCAGAGGGGGAAATAGCCTCCCTCAACCTGCTGGCCATGCATGAGTTTATGCACCCTAGGTTATAAATTGGTTTCCTAGGTTGCAGGTGCCCACTGCAACTTCACATTTAATTTTCCATCCAACAGTATCACCAAGTCCTCCTGTGCAGTGCTGCTCTCAGTCCAGTCATCCCCCAGTCTGTACTGACGCTGGGTATTGCCTCCACCCAGGTGCAGGACCTTGCACTTGGCCCTGTTAAGGTTCACACAGGCCCTCTCCTCAACCCTGTCAAAATCCCCATAGATTCCCATTAGTGAATCAGCTCCCCTGAGATAGTAACTAATTTGCCAAGAGTGCATGATTAACCACACCTGGTTCCTTTATAGACCATGGGAAGACACCACTTGTTACTGATCTCTGTTTGGACACTGAGCCATGACTGAAAATACCAAATAGTTTTGAATACTAAGTTGGTTTCTCTTACCTGGAATGAAGATCACTTTTTTGGTTGGTTTTTTTTGGGGTGTTTTTGTTTTTGGATTTTTTTTTCTGTAGATGTTGAAGACAACTTTGTTAATACATAGAATCATAGACTAGTTTGGGTTGGAAGGTACCTTAAAGATAATCTAGTTCCAACTCCCATGCCACGGGCAGGGACACATCCCACTTAAAGAGCTTGCTTAGGGCCCCATGCAACCTGGCCTTGAACACTTGCAGGGATGGGGCTTCCAGAGATTATCTGGGTAATCTGTGTCTCACCACCCTCACAGTTAAGAATTTCTTCATAGTAGCTAATCTAAACCTACTCTCAGTTTAAAGCCATTGCACCTTGTCCTATCACTCCCTACATGTTTGCTTGAGGTTTTCTTGGCCATTCCCAATTGTGGTCAAATACTTGGAAAGATGTCTAAATTCCTCGTTCTTACAGTTAATGTTATAAAAAAAAACAGTATGCAGAAGAACACACTTTTTTTTTTTTTTTTTTTTGAGAGTAAGTATATAATTTAATAATGTAATTTGGACTTTCGAAGAGAAACAATGTCCTTTTTAGTTGTCTGTTTTCATGTAGTGGGTATCTGTTTGTCCTAGTATCCTGTTGATAGGTGATAATTAATAGATGATTTATTTATTAACAGTTTTACAGTCCTGAATATACTGCAATATATATTTTTGCTGAACCTTTTGAAGTTAATTCCCATTTTCAGTTAAGTAAATTATACCATAATTTAGAAGCTGTTAGTGTATAGGATGTTTAGTGACCCTCTGCACTAGAGGTTTATTGCACCCCTGTTGCTCTCCTGTGGGGAAAAAAATGCAGTTTTACTGTCAGGCAGCAGAAGCAGTGTAACATGATTTCAGGCACATCCACGTGCATGGGTGAGGGGGGACCTGAGCTCCTCTAGTTAAACTCTGAACTGTCTGGATATGAGCCAGCTCTCATCCAAAAGCAATGTGCCCACATAAGTGAATTTCTGTGCCTTTTTTAAAGCCCTTTTTCTGGAATGTGCCATTTTTCTGATGCGACTAAATTACTTCTGGCCCAAAATGGGCTCATGCCTGACTACATGGAGTATGAATGGAGTTCTGTCTGCATCCATCCGTACAGACAAGACCTTAGGTAACGAACCACATACATCAAGTACCTAACTGGGAGCAGAGCAAATAATTTCCTGGACTGTAATGAGCACAAAGAAGTTAATTGATTCCTATGAACAAAAGTGAAACTTGACAACAGTGTGAGGTTTTTCCATTTTCACTCAAAAAACACATTTTTACTTACATTTGTCAGAAAATCTTCTTTTAGCAGGCTGCATAGATGCTCAGAATATAATCAAACATGATTTTTTGCTCCACTGATATTCCTGGGCATGGTTATGATGAGGGTTTGACTTCACTTTTTTATTCAAGTAATCTGTTTGGGATTGATTTCTTTATACATACGAGCTAAAGGAGTGGAAGAAGGGGAAAATACTGGTATTTTTAAGTGCTCCTACTTGTGATGCCAAATACAAAGCAATTTCTCTCACATATGGTCTTGATGTGTACCTTGTTCTAGTAAGGATAGTTAACAATGCTGAAAACAGAAATACCTATCAGTCTCCATTTGGACATTGAGCCATGACTGCAAATACCAAATAGGTTTGAACTAGAGGTTTGAACAAATAGTTTAGAACTATTCTATTTAGCAACTTACAGAACTCAGTCATTTGAAGGCACTTTAGTATTTGTTTCTCCCTTATCTCCTAGAGTAGAGTACTGTCTTCAGCTCTGAGGTCCTGTTGGAGCAATTCCAGATGAGGACCATGACAATGATCAGAGAGCCAGAACATCTCTCCTGTGTGGAAAGGCTGGGAGAGGTGGGACTGTTCAGCCTGGAGAAGAGAAGACTTTCAGGGAGACCTTAGAGCAGCCTCCCAGTACCTAAAAGGAGCCTAAAAGAGAGATGGAGAGGGACTTTTTAGAAGTGAATGTAATGACAGGACAAGGGGTAAGGACTTTAAATTGAAAGTAGGTAGGTTTAGAGTAGATCTTAGGAAGAAATTCATTATCATGAGGGTGGTGAGACACTGGCATGGGTTTCCTAGAAAACTTGTGGATGCCTCATCCCTGGGAGTGTTCAAGGCCAGGTTGAATGTAGCCCTGAGCAACCCAGGGGTGTAGGGAAGATGTCCCTGCCCATGGCAGTGAGTAAAATACCAGGAAATTGTGTCATCAGTCTGATGGCCAGTCAGTATCATTGGTGGGGACTGGATGGGGTGCATGATGCAATGTAACAATATTGAAGATTTGTTTATTGAGACCAGCTTTAGTTCCTGATGCCCACCATACCAGCAAAGACTCTTGGATTTTTTATTGGATGAGGGGAGCACATTAATGCTTAGTTTGCTGGCATATTAAATCTGATCTATCTTTGGTGTCTGTTAGGCAATAAGTAACTATTTTATACTTTCAAGCTGTATCTATCTTCCTTGCCATGGTTAAAGATGTCTAACCAAGCCAATCCAAATAGGGATCATGACACAGTCTCAGGGGAAAAAAAAGCCCTAAAAAATTATGTGAACAAAAAAGAGTGAATATAATGGCTTTAATCTGCAACCATGTAAATATAAGGTAAAAACTACTTTTTTTCTAGGCCTCACCTGTGATTTTTACGTAACTAGTTATTAAAGTTGCTGATATTTTCTCTTTTATTTATTAATTAACAATTATAAAAAAATAATAATTGCAGCATTATTAGTGGTATTTGTGGACCTTTCCATTGCATTAATAAAAAGGCCTGAAAACATTCATCTTTCAGTGACTGAAATCTTTTCAGCCTACTTGACGAAAATAATGCTGTAGCTAAATTGTTATGGTTTTCTAGTTTGTACAGGATGTTGAAGGTTTTATGGAAAGTGAATTTTCAATTTATTAAACAAGAAAAAAATCAGAAATAAATCTCTCAGATTTATTAAAAGCTTCATAAATTCAATTTAGTTTTTTATGTTAATTAAAAATTAAACAACAACAAAAGAACCCTGCCTTTTAAGAATTCAAAAAAAAATGTAAAAAAATTAGAAAATTGGTGAAAGATGTCAAAACCAGCTTCAGTGGCTTGGGCTTCATCAGGAGAGTCTGTCTCCTCATCAGATGATATGACAAACATGTCAGCAGCTTACCAAAAATACCCATGGCACAACTGGGTGGGGATAAAGTCATGACAAGACAGCAACTGATGGGTAAATGCTCTTGAAGTTTAGTGGCACTGCTTTACAAGTTAAAAAATTCCCATTTTAACCCTAAAATACTGTTCTGGTTCAGTTTACCTAATGTGAGTGTCTGTTCAGTAGCTAGGGAACAAGCATTCAGATAACTGCCACCTTTTCCAACCTGATCTGCAAAATAAAAGAAGGGAGATGACTCAATTTTATTGCTTATTCCAATCTGGTTTTGTTTTTACTCTCTTTGTTTTTTGTCTCTTTACTGGCTAATAACAAACTTAAACATCTTCCTAATACCTAAATTCACATTCTTTCGTTTATATATTTTTTTAATATATAACATTTTCAGTAAATTCTTTTTATTACTAGAAGTATCAAAAAACCTATCATGAGATACACTCAGCCTTATGTGTAAAAGTGAAGCCTCTTAATGTATTCAGCAGAGCTACTCTTCAATAGCTTGGTGAGCAGAGCTGTGTCTTTGTGGCGCTTTTGACCTTGTGATACTGTCACTTCTGTCACCATCATGGCCCCCTGATTCTTCAGCAGATTATCCCTGCTCCCCACTCCTGAAATAAATTTCTGAGAATCTAGGAGCACTTCAGATGAGGGGCTGCTTAAAAGTTCTCTTATGTTTTCCTGGGATAAATATTAGAATTGGCAAGTTTATGCTGGTTATACTGTGCAGGATGATCCAGACAGCTGAGTGGTTGCTTAAGGATCTGAATGACAACTGGCGACAGCTTAATGGATGTTGACATTATTGCTTCCATCTCCTTTTGCCACCTGCACTGCACAGATACTGGACTGCCTGTCAGTCAGCTGATGAACTGTCACAGCTTCCATCGTGGCATTTTATGCTGTGCCACTCCTGTGAACCAGAGGTTCAGGATGTGACTGCTGAACAGCATGGAGACCCCATGAAAATGTGAGGTGAAACCTCACTGGGCACTCTGAGCTAAGCTGTCCCTGATTGCCACACAGGCCTCACTCCTGGTCATCAAAAAAAAACAGTCATTCTGGACTAGAGAAAGATGTTTTGGAGGACAAATGAGTATTTCTGCCTTGCTTGTTCATTAGAGCAATAGAGACTAATGGGGTGACTTTCACAGGAGCCATTTTACCTCTTAAAAAGCTTTTAAGACATGCAAAATGGAAATCAGAAGTTAAACTAGTGCCAGACTTTAATGTGCATTTAGAAACCTCATTGATAAATCTATAAATTATGAGAAAATAACAAAATGTATGCAGATTTTCAAGTACTGTGAATTATTTTATCTATTACATCTAATAATTTTTATAAATTGTCATGTCCTCAGAATAAAGCATCTTCAGTTGGGAGGTTTTGGTGCAATTTAATTTTCTTTAAAAGTACAAGAGTGAATAGAAAAACTGTACTGTCAGTAAATTTTTCTTGAAAATCTTTTCAGGAGATAAAAGATTGTAGGGAAATCAAGCAAAACTACTGGAAGATTTGGGGAGGGGTAAGAATGTTAGTTACGTGACCCAGTTTGGTAAGGTATAATCATACAAAGAAAATGTTCAGTGCTCAAATGTATTGTTCTGCTATTCAATCTTTCTAAGATTAATTTAGGTGGTGTCAGTAATTTCCATTCACTGAAAAGTCAGACCAGTCTCACATAGTCTAAGCTTTAAACTAAGTGTAATTCCTCAAGTTCTGTGAAAATTTGACCATTTTTTTCTAAAAGGCAGATTTTCTAAAATTTTCTAAATTTTTGTATTGCTAAAAAAAATATTGCAGAAATATATCAGATGCTGAACTGCAGTATTTGTTAGTAGACAGTGGGTTTTTAGTGTCCTCTTTACAGAATAAAATGCAGTGCTGACAGATTTTAACCTTTTTTGTACTGTTGTTTTCTTCCCTTTATCAGCTTTAGACTACCCACAGGCTATTCCAGGATATTTTTTAATCCTCTATTTTCTCTTGTGGAAAAGCAGTGTAGCAGTTTACAATACTGTGGACTTAATTAGAAAGCTGTGTTTAATTGGGGAACTTTTTATTCCTAGTAACAGTGACAGAGAAGCAGAAGGTGTTATTTTAATATTAGTATTTCTCTAAAGGTTGAGTTGCAGATAGTCTTCTGGATTTTTGTAGAAGTGTAAATGGATGTATGAAAAAGATTTGAATCCATGCCAGCAATTGAGTGGCTTTTGTGATATTCCTGGCAATTCTTCCTAGTGTGTGGCTGCTAGATTTGAAAGAGCTAAAGAGGAACAGGCCATAGTTGGGTGATTTATGTACTTTTAGATTTTATCACAACAACAGAAGCTTCTATCAAAGAAGTAAATAGACAGGAGAAGCATGAGAAAGGAAAAAAAGAAAAAAAGCAAACCAGAAATGGTAACTTAGGACCAGAGCTTACTGGCAGTGCCTCCATTAAACTGAGGTTACTATTTCCTTATAAGAGACAGTCTATAATCAGGTTTACATCTTTTCAGTAAAAGAAATCCTAACTAGAATGCATTCATAACTAACTTCCAAAATCCTAAGGGGAGTGAAATGCTCCCATTACCTTTGATGGCAGTTGCACATTCTACTGTCTCTCCAAAAACATTAGATAATTTATCATTTACTTGCCTTCCCTCTGAATTCTGCTTTCTGATTAAGTACAGTGTTTTATTTGGGAATGAAATTGAGCACACTCTTAGAAAACTGAGAAAATCAATTTGTGTTAAGAGTGATCTAAAGGTAATTATTGTGCCTAGAGCAAATCAGGACATACAGTCAATTTAATCTGAAAGTACATTGTGTACCTATACCATTATTAAATAAAAAAAATATTCTTGGTATTATGATATTAGTAGTTGCTATTGAAGTCTCTAATCATAATTATCTTCTATCTTTAGCATAAGTAACCTTTTAAAATAGATGAGTTTTTAGGGCTCTTCCTAAGAGCTGTAAGGAGAGGTATCTCTCTATACACAGGAGCAAACAAAAGATGGTTCCATTAAGGTATCCAATGGGTCCACTTAAACGTGATTGCCATCTTGGCATTGAGGAGGTTGGCTGTGTTGATGTGACTGCCAGCGATGCTACATGGACTGTAAAATAAAATCAAAGAAGCAATAAAAATATTGTTACCAAACTTAATTTTCTTGTCTTTGTGTGCTACATAAGAACTGTAGGATTTTAACTTTCTTGTGAGCTGAGCAGCAAAGACCAATGTAAGGCCAAGCTATCAAAAAATAGGTACACAGAAAAGGAAGGGTAAAGAAGAACAAGTGAGCAGTGGGCTGTACAGTGCTTTGAGATCATCAGCCTATTTGCTAGAGCTCAGGAAAAGATAAGGGATGAATCATATGTAACCTTATTTGATGGGTTATCTCCAGGAGACTCCCCAAATGTATTTGCCAGCTTTGTATCCCTCAGTGAGCATGGGAAGCTTACCGATAATGTAAAACATAGACCGAAGGTGCAGTATCAAAAACGAAAGTTTCTTGTTTCCTCTGTTACCTTGTAGATCTGAACTCATCAGCTGTTGAACCACTGAATGAAGAATAAAGACAAGACTAATTTATTATAGAACTTATCAACATAGAACAAGAAAGATGAATGAAGAGCTACATCTAGGCAGAGAGAGAGATAGACCACCTATACCAGTTATTGTCATGTAGTGACAAGGACTCGCTGTGTTTCTGGAATGGGAAAATTAGAGTATCCTAATAGACACCTCTTAGGATATTTTAACTTCTGGAATATTGTTACTGTAAATTTCCTTTGACTGTATACATGGCCACAGCAGCTAATTGTTTATGAACTGCAAACCCAGTGAGTGTAGGAACTTTGTCCTTCTTCCAGAGTTTGGGGGAAGATAAAGCAACACTGGGTTTCAAAAAGGTTTAGCGAAAGGTCAGTGGGAAAGTTTTGAAATAGTTGCTGTTGAGAGAGGGAAGACATCGTGCTGATGTGAGACTGATGATGAATCTGTGCTATATATACATATACATACATACATATATATATATATATATTTTATTTTATTTTTTTTAATTTACCAAGGAGAAAATGGGGAATTAATGGCTTTGGGAAGCAAACATGCTATAATTAGTTGGAATTTAAGTGTGTGTCTTCCAGTTCAAAATGTAGACATATTCTCTGTACTACAAGATTGGTTACAAATCTCTGTCTTTCAGCTTGAGGAATGGTTTGTGATCAGAGGCTTGAACTCTGGAAGTCAAGGTATTACACAGATAATACGTTTTTCTCAGCCATTCAAATGAAGCCATTATGTCAAATGCAGTTTCTTTCTGGGCACAGGTGATGCAGTAACTTGGCTTAGTCAGGAAGAGGGAACCAAACTGGTTGAATCAGTACTTTGACAGTTAGTAGACACTTCAATATGCACTTTGGGAGGAGTAATCTGAAGGCTTGAAAAGTGGGCTCAGGGGAAACCTTACTGCTCTCTACAGCTACCTGAAAGGAGTTTGTAGCAAGATGGAGGTCAGTCTCTTCTCCCAGGTTACAAGCGATGAGACAAAAAGAAATGGTTTCAAGTTGAGTCAGGGGAGGTGTAAATTAGATATTAGAAAGAAAATATTAATGGAAAAGCTTGTAAATCACTGTAACAGGCTGCACAGGAAAGACATTTAGTCACCATCCCTGAAGGCATTTAAAAGACATCTAGATGTAGCACTTAGAAACATGGTTTAATGATGGACTTTGCAGTGCTGGCTTAATGGTTAAACTCAGTGACCTTAGAGGTCTTTTCTAACTCAAATGGTGCTATGATTGTATGTTCCTACTGTTCTATGGAATTCTGGTTTAGTTTGCTGCATTCTAATTCTGATCTGTATCTGCTCAGAACAGAAAAAATCCCCACCAAACCTGTAGCTTATAATAAGGGTTACCACCGCACACACATGAAAAAAAGTGTTTCAGAGTTACGACAAAAAGTGAGATATAAGCCTTTATGCTTTAGCAGCAAACCGCTGCTTGAAGGGGACCAGGAAGATGTCAATATTGTGAGCTTCTGACGTTTTCATTCTGAATGTTGTGGACTAAAGGGGTACTTACACAACATGTCCCATAAACTTTGTCCTACTCTCTGATACTTTATTCCAAGGAAACACCAAGCTGTTAGACATGCAGTGACCTGTTTATTGTCAGATCATCTGGCATTACTTTCAAAGTCATGATCATGTTTTTGCTGCTTTCCCCTTGATTCCTTCAGATTCTGGGACCTAAGGCAGAGCATGCCACTGTCCCTTCACAAAAGTAAGCAGACAGAAAGATCTTACCTGCCACATTATCATCATCCTCTCTTTGTCAGTGCTCCAGAGGCAAGCAGCGTGACGTGTTTTAAGCAGCTGAATGTGTCAAATGTGTGCAAGCTCCTGACTTGTACAGCCCCATGTTCCTCTTTTTGGTTCTTTGCAGAGTCTCACCCCTTCCTAGGAAACTATGATTTCACACTCCTGATGTGACAGACTCTGATGGTGTGAGGCTGCAGAGGGGATGTTTGTTCCTTCTGTGTTTGTTCCTTCTGTATTTGTTCCTCTCAAATTCTTTAAGTAGCTGAGGGTTAACTAGAGTATCAAACATTAGGAGATGTTGCAGTTCCATGATAGTCTGCAGACAGCAGGGGAATTGCGGGAATACAAGGGAGCATGCTTGTAATTCACAATAGGAGGTTACATCTTCTCTTTTGATCGCCATCTTCAGGAAAAAAAAAAAAAAGAAAAAAAAAGGCTAAGGGCTCTCTCTGGTTGACAGTTGCTGCTTGCTGACAGGCAGGGACAGAAACCTTCTCCTGGAACAGAAAATCCTTTTGTAGACTCACACACAGTTTGCATTCACTGAGCTACTCTAAAATACACAATATTCCCATTAGACATACTTTTGTCCTTATATTTAGTGTTTCAATAACAAATACATGTGAAATGGTTACACCAGAATTTATTTATGTAATAAAATTAGATAAGCTTTTTTTCAACTGATTAGCTTCTAGTCAAGGGTATGATTAGGAGGTACTTCAAACACATTTCAGTTTTCACATCACATCCGATATTTAATCATCACATTTATACTGTATTCTCATTTTTTTTCTTTATTCAAAAGCGTCCATTATCTTCACCATTTTAGGAATTTACAAAGCCTCTTTCCCTAAGGAACACATTGTTGTATTTCAATTTTTAATAAACCCTCCTTACAACAGGTTGGGGTTTTGTTTAAAAGATAATTTTGTACATTTGCAAACCAATGTAAAGGACTTCCTCAACTAATAATTAAATTATGAAGTCATTAAGAATGTGTGCTCTCTAGGGGTATTCTAATTTTGTGTGTGACAGATTTTCATGTTTATGTTTAAATTTCTTCTGATGGCATTCGTTTGTTCTTAGCATTTTGTGTCTGTTTACTTTCCTAGTTTCTAATTATTTCCATCTATTTTTTTTCAGTGTGGCCTACATATGTTTCTTTTTCTTGCTTTAATCTTTCTACTGTTTGATGAGTTGCAACATCTAACATTACATAAAGTTATATTATTAACATATGATAAAAGCTTATGTGATGAAAGAATATCAGATATTAATCCTTGATCTTCATGATTAAAAATAACTGCAGTTATGTGGATGATGAGATCTCACACACTTGCAAATTATATACTGAGATAAAATAATACCCTGTCAAACCTTTTTTCTATTATTCATCCTAATAAAAGTTTTCTGACCTCTGAATTCTTATACCATGTGTCTCATGAAAAGTAGCTGAGCATATTAAATCTACAATGGTAAATATAATTTTTTGTGCAGTTCATATTACTGGTTTCTTAGGATATGAAAAAGATCCAGTGAATACAAAAAATACAGTTTTGCAGAAGGTAATATCAAAATAATATATTCATAACAGTTCCTTAATGAAGAACGCTGGACCTAAACTCTTTATAACTGGTTAAATTATTTTAAAAAGTGAAATTACTGAGTTTATACTCACATAGTGCCTGGTGACACAGTTAATCCTGTGCAAGGATCACTGATGTAAAATTCACCATTTGCTCATCCTTGTTCATACTGGTGATGCTTCTGTTTTACTTTATAGATTTGAATGTATTACATTTGTATTACAAATGTATTATATTTGTGTAATGAATATGTGTTTTAACTGTAAAGATAAGTATGACAGCATGTTTTCTTTTCACTTAGTAATTTATAAACAGCATTTCAGTTATCTATTGACTTTTAACTGATTTTAAAAGCCTTCTTAACATCACATGTTAATTCGTAGGAAAAATCCTACTGTTGCCTTTAACATGTGAATAGGTGGAGCTAGATAAAAGGTACCCGTACAAACTACACTTCTAATTAGCTAGGTTCATATGTCCTTCAGTGGCACTGAGGCACCTCAGTGAGAACTGTGCTTTTGAGGTTAGCACTTATGAGCTATTGAAAGTTCTTCCCAGCTGTAAAACCATTATTTTCTTTTGGGAGGACTCCCATAAATCATGATGAGCTAAATTTACAGCTCTGCTGTATGGCGACACAAGAAGACATTTTGCATGGTAGCAGTGTAACTTCCCTTGAAAGGGGAGGCATGTAGCAGTGATCTCTAGCACAGCAGGCCAGTGGCTATCAGTGCAAGGGCATGGCAGGCTATTGTTCCACATTTCTTTATCTTTCTGGTTTGTATTTTGCTCTTGATTACAGAACTTGGCAGCAATCCATATACTCCCTTGTGTGCTGGCTAGGACTGCTGCAATTTTGCACTGCATTTGCAGAGGCCTTAGAAAAAGAGGAGACTCCTTTATTTTCTTCCTACTTGAGGTTGCTTGAGTGTTGGCTGTGTTCCAGATACACAAAATTAGTAGTGGTTATTGTTTAATTATTAAAGTTGACCAGACATCATGTAACACTTCATATGTATTTGTGGTTTCGTACAATGCTTGAAATCATCTTTACTGCAATACAATGTAAATACAATATAATTTTAGTCAGTTTCAGAATATATATTTTCTTTATCTGAATGATCATCTAAGACAAGGGCAAGGTTGAATTGAGACTATGAGACCTGAAAGAAGTAGTACCTGACTCCAGCCCAAAAGTACTGCACCACTGCACAATAGAAAAAGGGCAGGGTAGGACATCTGCCACTACTGGGAAGACTATTTTTATGAGTTAGAACTTGCTGCAGTGTTTTTAGAACTGCATTCTGTATGTTTTGGTTCATAAGGAAATATAACATATCAGTAGAGGAAATCTGGACAGATTAGGGAATTTGTCCTAAAAGGAATTTTTTTAGTGACTCCTGTGCTCAAATCCATGGGTTTTCCAGTACCTTTCTGCTTTGTTGAATGTAGGTACTTTTGTGGTGTTTAAAAACAATTAAATGCAGTGAACTGTTCAAGATAGAGTCTATTAACTTTCCAAATAAAGATATATACACTGACTGTAGAATAAAACTAATTTTTGCTTAGTGTGTCTGATTAGTTCTGTCTCTGATTTTTTCTGTTTCTGACTTTTGCTTTATGCTCCATAAAGGAGACAATCTGGCTGGTTTAATAACTTTCACTTTCTTTTAAAACTGTTTAATTTCAAGTGTAGCAGAGAGTATCAAAATATTTTAATTGACTCTATTTCAGCACTGTCCATATTGTTCAGTGATTGAAAATAAAAGAAGAATTATTCTTCTGACCTTTTGAGACGTGAAAATTAATGTTGTTGATCCTGGAAAAATGTGATAGCATTATGGCATGTTGCCTCTTGCTCTAAATATGCTCGAGCCTTCTGCTGTGCTTCAGATTTGACACAAGGTTGTAGAAAACCGTGTGCATTCCTTCAGATAGGCAGGTTTGATGGGTGTGTATAATTGAAGTGGGTACAGAACTAATGACCAAGGAAGCCATATGTAACTCAGAGGCTCCTGAAAACTATGACACTTCTCACATTATATATGTTCTATGTATGATACTTACAAAAATAGGATTGTTTAAATAAAAACCCCACAAAATGTTACATGCTGTCCATTATTACTCTTTAATACTTCAGATGCCTTAGTTTTCAAATATACAGGTGCAGACCTCTCAGATGGACACCTAAAATCCATTGTGAAATGGTGTAATGTTTATAATACTTGTAATTTCACATAATAATAAATACTTTATTATTTCATAGATTAAAAGTTTAATTTATGACCATTTTTAATACTGGAACTATTGTCTAAATAATGCTGGAGCTGGGATATTCCATGATCACAAGATTTCAAACCTGTCATTTTATAAGCAGTAAATGTTGTCAATTTTTGCATTTTAGTTGAAGTGTGGTGGCATTTTTTAATTTATTTTGGTTGTACATTTGAAGGGGGGGGAAGTAAAATCTGTGTCAGTGCTACTGTTTTCCCTAAAATAGTGTATTTGTAGGACCTGCCCAGATGATTGAATATCAGGCATCATCCCTACAAGCAGACTTCAGATAAGACAGCCAAGGATAAAAGAAAAATGTTCCACAGAACATTACATTACATGATGTGTGTATAGATTCTGTAATTTTTTTCTGGCAGAGATAGGATTCCAGCTATAACATGTAGCAGATACTTTGTCTATCTTATTACAGAACTGCATACCATGGTATGACATGGCAATCCCATACGTATTTGGAAGAAAGGGTGTTATAGCTCAGGGAGAGCAAATCACCTCATTTAAAATTGTAGGTAGAACAGACAGAATTATATCTAACTCTAGGAGCTCTTCCCAAGTTTTACTTTGGATTCTTTGGATTTTTTCGTAAGAGACATATCCAAATTACATATTCATTATACCTTAGCTTTTCACAGTGGGTACCTGTGGAGTAAGTGGTAAAAGTCTCCCACAGCTTGTTCATTTTTAATGAGAACAAAGCACTTACACTGTGTATCACAATCAAATCACTTGTCATTCTGAAACAGGACAGCTACCAACTGAGCTGTTCTCACAGAATGCCTCTTTCCTTTGGGCTAAGATGAAAGCTGTACAAATCACTCGTCAGGTCTTGGTTATGCCCTGTATACAAATTGTAATCTAGAAAACAGCCATATCATCGAGTTGGTGTTTGTTTTGCCCCCTATTGAAGGTTGTCTGAATAGAAATTAGGGTTCTTATGTCAGTTTTCAGGCAATAATCACTTTGGCTTCTCTTTCATATATGGATTGTTATTGAGTGCATATTATGAGTGCTACAAGCTCATACTTTTGATGCATGATCAGGACTAGCCTTTCAATCGTCTAAATTGATATAGTTCTCTTGATATAGTAGAACAAGTTTATATCAGATGTAAAATCAAAATTTAAGGAGTTTTGTAGGATCGTGGAATCACAAAGGCATGAGACACAGCTGTGCAGCACTGTAGCACCTAACTTGTAACCTGCTGATACCTAAATCTACTATATACTATTACTATAATACAGATAATTTCTGTAGAATGTATCAGAGTTTGGTGTCTCAGAAAAGGGTTTAGAAAAAGTGTCAATGCTGAGCAGGGAGGCTGAGTTAGCCAGTAGGAAATGCTGAACACAGAAATACATCTTAAATTAGATATCTCTTGGAGATTTAAGCACCTTACTCAGCACTACTGGGAAGCATTACCATGCTCTGGGGATTTCAGTCCTGAGTCGTTTCCTGACTTAAGTGTTTCTTCAATATATTAAATACACAAATACATAAATAAATGGTCTTAATACTTTCTGGGAGCTAACCTCATGACTTCCCATTTTTCTTCAGTAGTATAATGTTTAGCTTGTTCCAGTGTCAAAGGAATTAAAAAAAAATGATTCTGTTTTTGAGGAGAATGACCTAATGGTCTGGGATGGGGCTGAGTTGTGTGTTCAGTACCCCTTTTGATGAAGCTGTTGCATTTTAAATAAAGGGATTAAAGATCTGCTGGTTCAAGAAAAAAACTTCAGTAGTGTTACAGAAGATCTGCAATCTGAGAGGACCTTTCAGTCACCTGAATGAGCCAGAATTTCATTACTTTAGGTTTAAATATCGATAATAAAATTATTGTATTGTATAAGTAGTAGTGTAAATGCCAGTATTTTTCAATATCTGCTTTTACTCTTTATATAATAAAATCTGTATAATACCTAGAGAAGAAAAAATATCCTATAATGTTTCTAAACCCATTTTATATTCCATTTTTCTATTTCAATCAGTGCAATACAAATCTTTTTACTATAGACTTTGGACAAAATCCCCTCCTCTCTTGCATCCCAAGTGTGCAGAATTGCTCTGAACATCCTCTTTTTTAATGTATTGTGCATCAGCAGTAGGTAATTAAAACTTCTTCAGTCATTTTCTTAGCACCACTTTGATTTACTCATAGAAAGAAGTTTACAAAATGACCACAGGAAAGCAGTTTTCTGCTGAAGGCAGTAGAATGAGAGTTAATAGATCTGTCACAAAAATCCTATGCAAAGACATATTGAATACTCTTTTCACTTTTTCATCCTGACCACTAAATTGGATGCTTGCTGAAAAGCTGCAACAATAAATGCTTAGACAATTAAGGAACTGCTGTCTTCTCAGGAGGTCACAATGTCTAGGCATGCTTTCACACTCTTATATGCCCATACACATTATGAATGTTCTTTCAGAGTTTATATATATATATATATATATAAAGATATATATATAAAGAAATCTTTATGAAGATTGTTACAGAAGAAAAGTTCAGCATCAATTTTCCTCTGTAATAAACCTTGATAGCAACAACATAGTTTCTTTGTCGTGAGAGCTGTGCTGCATCATTCTGCCACCTGGATGATGGTCATGGTGGTGCCAAGGTCATCGATGTTTCGTGTTTTGGTTGAGCTGGTATTTTCCTACTGCTTCTTTAAACAAGGGGAACTTAGAGATGTTACTTTGCTATGGCAAAGTTTTATCTGGAGGACCCAGGTTTTTCTCATTATAGTTGAAGACTATCAAAATGAAGTTGTCACCTTGTTTAGCTTTATTTTCCTTTTTAATGTTAGTCAAAATATGGTTCTAAAAACACATTTATTTTATGATAAATATAATTTAAAATGGAAGATATTTTCAGCCATTTAGGAGTGAGTAGACCAAACAAAATTATTACCATTTTCTGTGTCATTGCTTTCTCACTTATCAAATGGGGCATAATACATTAATGCAGGAATCTTAAGGGTCTTTACCCAGGCAAAATTCCATTAAATTTAGTGGAAGTTTTTCTGTGTAGGAAGCAAGCAAATATTTTAGGAGATGACCTTAAAGCAAAAACCATTTGATGGATCTTGGATCACTACTCATAGAACAAAATTACAACAAGGGTTTTCAAAAATATCATTTTGCAAAACCCTTTTTGCTTCTTTTTGAGGACATATGATTTTCAGCAATTACCTGAACGGTTTAATTTTAAGGCTTTTTATTTTTTTCTACATGGTATCTGTTATAGCCATGTAGAATGTGATTTTTCAAGAGAAGATGTTCTTAGTGTTCTCAATATGTTACTCATGCAATAACATACTTTTTGTGTGTGTGGTTTATTCCTCCCATGATATTTCAGTAAAGTAATAGCTCAAATCTTTTGATATTAGAAAGATGATCCTTGAACTAGGTAGACCTAATCTCAGTAAGGGTAATTAAAGAAATGCTGGAAGAAAATACGGGAATTGGTAATTTAGCGCACAATTTCCCAATACAGTTTGGTTCAACATATTTTAACCAGATTGTATCTAGTAGTATTTTTGCATTAATTTTAATTATGTACAATGATTAATTACTTGCATATACCAAAAAATGCACTGATTTTTAGTACATTTGTGTAATTGAAGAAATAAGATGTATCTATTCAGTTTTTCATCAGTTTTACAGTTTAAGAAGCAGCCATAGACTGCAACTAATTATAATTCTGTTATTAAGAATTTAGCTTATATAATTATTACTAATTATAATGAATTTTGAAATGGGATGTAGACATTTTGACTCGTAATGATAAAATGTTGCTTACAAAATGTATTTTAGCATATATTACAATAACAATCAGAATTCAGCCAGCAAACAAAGTAATGTTTATAGTCCTCTCAAAGTAAAAATCGTTTTGTGTTGTCTTTTTAGTATAGAGAGTGTTTTTACTTTGAAAAATTAATCCTTTTTCTTTAGCTTCATGAAACATCCCTGGTTCAGTGTTCTGACAAAACAGCCATTTTACAACATGAAAATAATTTCTTTCAAATAGCTTCTTTCCTTTTTGTCCTTGTCGGTGTGTAGTCTTGGGAAAAAAATGTCTGCTGGGGTCACTGTTTCAAAGTATGGAAGATTCCTTTCAAAAGAAGTAATACAACTCTTCAATTACATTTTTCTCTGTGTAGAGAAACTTCATTATGAAAGTGGTAGTCAGGTCAAACCTCTTCTGTCATCCTGTCAGTCATTAGGATATATTGTGCTTTCAAAAACAGCTACACTAAACCAGCTATTGAATCTTTATATAACAGCAGATTGTGGCAAATCTGAAAAAAAAAAAAGAAATTAGTTTTATTCTACCAAATTAACAGAAAGAAAACAGTATGTATTAGATTATATTAATTTGTTTGATACATTACTTCCATTTATTTTTGTTTTGCTGATTCATAAACTTACTGGGGTCTGATCCATGTCATGAGCATCTCATGTTCAGTTGTTTTGGCTTATAGAAACTTCACAAATATAGAATATTTGATAAAGATGTGCTTAAAAAGTACCTCATTTAATTAGCTTCTGATGGCTTGCACCCTTTTTTGTTTTTTATGGTATTCCAAGCTCAGGATTTAATTTGTAGAACAGATGGAATTAGTGACAAAAGTAACATTTGGAAAATATTTCAATTTTATTTTGCTTGTCCCAGAAGTAAATTTTATTCCTGTATATTTGTAAATTGCATTGTTCCCCTATTGCTTACCAAGAAAATCAGATGATGCTTTTTTTAAAGCTGCCCTTTCCTGAGAGAAATACAATACTGATAATTCAGTTAGGTTGTTTTTTCAGATACCACAGTATAACTTCAATGGGCTGCATTGAGGCCATAACTTGGAGGAAATGATGATCCAATGAGATCCCTACTTACATCTGCCTTTACTAAAACTCCAGAGCAATAAATCCTAGACCTCATATTAAGCTTTCTGTTCTGTCCTTGGTTGTTTGCTGGATTTGGAAACCTCTCATGTCTTTGCTTCCTCTTCTGGTGCAGACAGGGACTCTGGGGTAGCACCAGGTTAAGAATGTTCCTGAGAAATGTTAACCAGGCTCCTGTGGCATCCTGCCTCCTGCCAGCACTATGGCAAGAGCAACCTTCATGCGTGATTTGTGGAGTTATGGCTCACTGCTTATAGAATGACCATTCCTGCTGAGAGGACTGGGAGGAGAGAGCAGCTGTTGCAAATCAGGCCTCCTGCATAGCGTTAAAACCCCAGCTGGAAGTTGCACTTGAGTTATTTTTTTGGAAAAAAAGAGGGCAAATGGAAAATGTTATTCTTGGTCTCAGTCACAATAAGCAGGTTGAAATTTTTGATGCATCTTTTTTTTTTTTAAATGGAGTTTTTACTTCTAGCTATCTAGTGAAATTATGGCATAAAACACACCCACACATACACACATACAAATAAAAGAAGTGTAGAAATTCTTCTTACCATCTTACAATTCTTAGTTCCTGTTTCCATATCTCTAGATTAAGGCAAAGGTTGAATTATTTACCTTGAACAGAGGAGCTGCAATCACTGACATTAATTTCTGTTTGTGTAGTTGAAGTGAGCCATGAAGTGATCTTTTTCCTTTTGCTGCTGTTACTTCTAGGATAGAAGCAATAAATAGGTGTGCCCAGCTGGTAATTGAGGGCTGGCTTTTCAGCCCTGGTGGGAACACAGTGTCCAAGTATTCCAAGTTGTTCCTTGGGATGCAGGGAAGAAGGAAGAGAGAAGCAATACTGAGTGCAAATACAATGAAAATCCATAAAATCCTAGGCACATAGAATGATTAGGGTTGGAAGTGACCTTAAAGATTATCTAGTTCCAAGATTCCTGCTATGGGCAGGGATGCCTCTCACTAGATTGAGTTGATCAAAGCTTATCCAGCCTGGACTTATGGAGCATCCACAAGCTCTCTGTTCCAAAGTCTCACCACCCTCCAAGTAAGCAATTTCTTCCTAAATTCTAATCTAAACCTTCAGTTTAGAACCATTACCCCTTGTCCTGTCACCATCTGCCTATGTAAATAGTTGCTCTCCCTCCTTTCTAGAAGTCCTCTTAAGGTACAGGAAAGCCATAATAAGGTCTCCCCAAAGCTTTCTCTACTCCAGACTGAAGAACCTCAGCTTTCTCAGCCTCTGTAGGATAGTTACTCCATTCTTTGAATATTCTTTGTGACCCTCCTTTGGACCTGCTCCAACAGACACATTTTTCTTCTGCTGAGAATCTGGACGCAGCACTCCAGGTGGGGTCAGGACACTCTGAGATATTATAATAAAAAAGAGGTGCTGTGCTAAGTTTTGGTCTGAGCATGCTGCTGATGTCCCCCTCTGATTGATCTGCAAGTGGTTTTAGCAGTAGCTGTGATAACAGCATGACAAGTCCCTGACAGCTGGTGGCCAGTGGCTAGTAGCTGATTTCTTCCAGTCTCAGAGCTATTATGGTATATTTCTGCAAGAAAAAATGAAACAGAAAAAAACCCAAGCAGCAGAATACTGCTTGTGTTTGCATTTCTCTGTCTGAAGCACCATTTTGACCACTGCTGATGTCACTGCAGCAACACTCGCAGTTTCCATGGCAGTTAATATTACAGCTAATACTGTTAAAAATCTCATACAAAGGGAGAGGCTTTAAAAAGGCTGTAATACATCTGCAAAATTCCCACTTGGTGCGTTTGATGGTTTTGCTTGTTTATTTTTGCTTCTTTTCCTCAGAAAACTATTGGGTAAGTGATTTGGTGCACAGCTACATCATTCAGAACATACGTTTTTAAATTTAAAAAAAAAAAGAGAGAAAAATTTGCTTCAATTATTTAATTATTTATAAGCTCAAAATCTTTTCTTAGGCAGAAGAAAATACATCACATGTATGTGGAGACAAGAATTTATCATTAGCCTAACTGAGAAATTCACTTTGAAATATCCCAAACAGGGATTATTTTCCAGCTATAATCAAGTGGGTTTGGTACCCAAGTAACAGAGTACAACTCTGCTAGGAATAATACTCTCAAAATTATTACACAATTAGACTTGTGAATATCTGTCCTTTCTCTGTGCTGCTATGATGGTTCTTCTGGGTGACAAGGTCAGGAACGCCAGTGCTGCTGGAGGGAGAGGCTAGGGTACCCTAGGGAGCAAATCTTTCCCAGGAGATGCTCTGAAGGACTCTTACATTCCAGCCCTGCATCCACCTGTAGATCTTCTTATGTTTCCTTGTCCTAGCTTGCAGACACAAAGGCCCATTGTTTGTCTGGCAGTCACTATGCCACTATAATTACATATGGTAGTGTGAAAGAATTGACAGCTTTTGCTCAGGTGAGGGATACTGCTGAACAGCTGTAAATCAAAACCACGAGATATTGGCAGCAAGGTAGAGAAATGAGTGTGACAACCCTTTCCAGTTTTGACATTTGACATTTTTGCCAGATTTACCCCGTTCTGATTCTATTATTCTGGACAATTTAAGCTTGTATTGTTCAGTTATGGATATATCCGATCCATTGTATCTGATCCTGTAATTCTGGAAAATTTAGACTGTACTTGTCTGTTATGGATATGCCTGATCCATTGTATCGCCAAATAAATGGTATTTGCATCATATGCTCTTTAAGTATTGCTGTCCTACAGGCACTTCTTTTTTGCTGTATGAGGGTGAAGGGAATTAAAATTCTTAATTTCTCTTTATACAGTCTGCAGTGAGCCAGGTGAATGCCCTTTCTGTCCTCTTAAGAGTGATTCATGCAGTTTGATAGTTTTTGAGGTAATGTTGCTAAAACCTTATCAGTTTTTTCAAAGAAGTTCTCGAGAATTCATTTCTTATATGACAATCCTTTACCATTTTAAATCCTGATATTGCAGTCCAAAAAAGTGTTATGGACCTATGCATAGTTCAGTGACTTTAGAATGAATTGGAAAGTGTAGAAATGAATAAAAGTTCATCTTCATAGATGCAGTTTTCAAACTGGAATGAAATTACTTAAATATTGATTATTTTTATTTCCTTATGAATCTGTAACTCAGAAATTAAATTAGCAACCTGGGACAGAATATGTGTGTTTAGAATGTTACAGTAGTTTGGAGTCTACTAGAGCCAAAGTAGCTAATTAGTGTGTGATGCATGAACTAGTAAGTTGCTGTACCGTATTTTTGGGGAAACAGCAAAATGACCTTAAAAAAATTTAAAAGAATGATTAATTAGTTAAAATTTGGAGAATTTGTTCCTGTGTTTTCAGAATGAGAAGATATATAAAACATTGTATAAGTAGCAGAAGGGGTCAGTAAATGTCCAAAATATTCTTAAAATAAATACTTTGTGAAGGGGAAAAATAAAATGAAAGATAAGATTGCTTAAAATAAAAGCTGGACAGTGTTTCTGACAACATGAAGAAGATAACACCTCTTGTAATGATGTCACCTTTGGGGAAACAATCCATCAGTATGCAATGTCTAACAAACTGTGGAGGAGACATTCATCCAAGAGAAATGTCATGCCCAGAGGTGCTGCAATTCTGACAGGCTGAGAAAAACATTGTAAGTCAGACAAGAATGCTCACTGTTGTGGAGCAAGAAACTTTTTTGTTTCTTTTCTTTATACCTAATACACAATATTAAGTGTATTTAAATATTTATAGTTTTATGAATTTTTATTACTAATTGTTATTTCCAATTATGGTTGGAAGTAAAACTGTGTTGGTTGCTGAGATGTAATTGTAGTGTCCTGGTAGATTATTGCTAGTCATGAAGGTAAATGAGATTTTGCTTTAAGCAGGCAGAAGAAAGGTGAGAGTCAAAATATTTTAGTCAGCGTCTTTAGTGTGTCTTTACTAAAAACCTTGCTAAAAAGTTTTTTACATATGCAGTGGGTCTGTACTTGTTTTGTTGTAACTACTTTCAGCTATTCACAAAACAAACTTTTTTTGACAGTTTTTTTTCTTAAAAGAGTTTTGAAAAGGTCAAAGCTTTTTGACCTTTTCAAAATGAAAGACCTCACTTTTTTTCACCAACAAATGACATTTTGAAAAATAAGCTAATCCTAGTGAAACAATTTTTTTAAAGGTCATAACCAAATGACCTAGACCAAATTAAAAAAAATGTTTTCTGAAAATTTTAAATGTTTTTTCTTTTACATTCTGTTAAAAGACAGGAAATATATTTGAGATATTTGAACCATTCAGAGGAGGACAAGAGAATTCATTTTCCACTTGCACTGTTGTATGTGGAAGATTCAGGTTTTAGACATGTTACTTATTTAATTGTTTTTCCACCCAGGGGAACAGATTATATCAAGTTGCTTGGGTACTTTTACATCTGAGTTTTTAGTATCTTCAGAGGTGTATCTCTGCCAAACATCTGGATACAGTGCTTGCCTACACTCATGGTGAATTTGTACATAAAGTTAGAATCATCTATATTTCCTATGAAGTAGACCTGAGAGAGCTGAAAGTTGTTCAGCTTGGAGAAGACTCCAGATTATTGTAACCTTTAAATATGTAAAAGGGTCTTGTAAGAGCTATAGAGAAAGTCTTGTTAGCAAGGCCTGTAGAGGCAGGGCAAAGAGCAGTGGTTTTAAACTGAAAGAGGATAGATTTAGTTTGGATAAAAAGAAATTTTTGATGATGAGAGTGTTGAGATGCTGGTTGTCCATGGAAATTTCCCAGAGAAGTGACGGATTTCTTTGGGACAGGTTGCCTAGGGAAATTGTGCATGCCCCATCCTTGGAAGTGTTCAAAGCCAGGTTGGATGGGACTTTTGAACTACCTGATCTAGTGAAAGACATCCTTGACCATGTTGGGGATTTAAAGTAGATGATCTTTGAAGCTCTCTGCCAACCCAAACCATTCTAGAAATTTATGATTTTGTGTTGCAAACTGAGTCTGTTGTCTCACATACTGTTGTCCACCTCTAAGTCTGTCTTTGGTGTTGCCCATAAACATTTTGAGTGAGCTCTGACCCACTCAAATGGATGTTTGCCCTACTGTCAATTCCAGAGATTCATCCAGCTGAACTTGGTGCTTAAAATTGCAATTTTATGAAGTCAGTGTTCCAGCCAGTTTCTTTGTACCTCCTATCTAGTCCACATTTGAGTATTTGGCTGCAGCAGTATCATAGGAGACAGTGTCAAAGGGTGCCTTGTTGATACCAAGTCATGGCATGTGCACTCTACTCCCATCCATGTGTCATGGATCACGATATAGTCTGTGTCCAGTAGCATGATAAAACATTGTATTTCTTGCAGTAGTTTTGAAGGCATAGGGCTGCACTGAAATGCTTTGGTAAAAGGCTATTAAAGTATTTTTATGTAAATCTTTATAGCTCATTTAATCTCTCCAAAATATATTTTTTAAATTCAATTCTTTTGAAAGGGGACCTCAAAGAAATAACCTTTTGATATTTAATTCACATGCTTTTGAGAACTGGCAAGCATTGGAATTACAATGAAAGTTTGTAAATTTGTGAGAAATTTTATAACTGACTTCTCAAAGGGTAACAAAATATATTTCTACCGCAATGAGAGCTGTCATATTACCAGAATTGTAGGAAGAGTTTCAGTGTTCAGGGCAGTTTAACTCCAAGTGGTTTTTGTGTTAGACCCCATTAGTGTTAGTGTTAATGATGATCCCAGTAAGAAATGGGCTCAGGCTCCATAAGGTATTTCTGAGAATCCCACTTACTGGAGCTAACAGAGAAGGAAAAAGACAATAGATAGCCTCATGGTCCTTCCCATGTGAGGACTCCACGTTGTAGAGTGTCATGGAATGAATTGCTGGTCAGGGCACAACACACAGAAGCTTGCCAGCACTCTTGTCTTTATTGGTCTTCTGGCCTTTTCTTGGAGGAGAACTCTTCTGTTCACAGCTTCTACCGTGAAAGAAATGAACTTTTGCGTAAGAGCTTGCAGGTTCACTTTAAGGCAAAGACAAGGTCACACAAGTGATGTAGTCACCAGTACCAAGTGTGAGCTGCCTGCAGCCTCCTCTGTTACAATCAGTCCTCTAAGGTTATCCTGCAGCCAAGGAAAGGCAGCACAGCTCAGGCTCGAGGCCGTGCTGTCCGTGCAGTACTGGAGAGCACAGCCTGTAACATGGTTCTCCTCAATGTATGATAGTCTTCTGGGTAGCCTCATTTTATCTCCCATACTCCATTTCATGTTCTTTAGGCAGCTTCCAGCTACTGCTGTGAAATAGGTGTCCTTCCTCCAAAAGCAGGAGAAGCATCAATTGCAGCTGAAGTACAGACAGTTTGTACTCTTTGGCCCTCTCCTTAGATAATGCTCTCATGTCATCTTAGATTTGTCTTGTCTTTATGTGAAATGATAAATAAATACCCATAATCCAGAAAAGGGTGGTTTTTGCCTGTATGGAGAAGGAATGAGCACCAAATGAATGCCCCAACTGCTTTTGTCACTTTATTGCTTATAGAGAGGAGTGTCAGCACACTGCGTGGCTTCTACAAAGAACAGTGTTAAAATGAGGAAAAAACTAATTGGAAAAGTCCTGTCATTTTCTAATCTGCAACACTGGGGTGCTTACCAAGCATTCCAAGAAAAAGACACAGATGAAATTCAATAAAGTAGACAAAGTGCGGGCTAAATTTTTATTCTTCTTGCAGTACTTGCAGTAATCTGCTCCTGTCAGAGCACCCACTGTAATTTACACTATGTGTGGGGAATAGAAGAAGGAATAGTTGGAATCAAGTTTAGTAGGTAGCAGGTTTATTTGTCTATCTTCTCTTTTGCTCCTTCCAATACACTTTTTTTTCCCCCCAGTAATTAACTTCCGTGGGTATTTAATTTAATTCTCTCAGCATCAGCCTTTCTGGATTATTGTTTTTCCAATATTTATTCTCCGTATGATGGCAGTCCTGGCTTGTGCAATTATCCTTAAGGGCATTTCAGTTTTTCTTACTTTTTCGTAGTGCTTTACAGCCAAGTGCTACAAGTTTTATTAAAGTGGCAGTTTGGTCTGACTCATTTATGGGCTTTATGTGCCTTTTTCTCCAAGTGCTACAATTGAAAGCTTTTCATGATGGACAGAAAGTGGGGAGGGGGTTCTCTATTTGTTTTGAAGTGTAAGGACTAAATTTTATCCTTAAGCAAACAAACTTTAAGTGAGATTGATGAGTAAATACTGCATTATTTGTATCCAAATGAATGGATTTTTCATGTTTGTGCCATTAGTACCTAGTGAGAACAGTGGAATAAAGTGTGTTGCAAATGCAAAATTGCATAAAATATTTCATCCTCCATCCTTATGGATTTGATATATTATAATGTCTTAAATTCCTGTCAGTGTTACTTAACAGGGAGCAATCGAGAACAGGATTAGGAGTAGAATGTAGCTGCAGAAGGAGCAGCATGACAAAGGCCAGCTTGAGATTCAGCAGATCACAGACTCTCCTTGGCTGTTTTTGTTGACAGATATCCTGTTCACACTAGTGAAAGCTGGCCCTTCCCATACTGTAACCCTGTAGTCAGCAATCCCCCTCTGAAAAAGAAGATGAATTGTTAGTCTGTCTCTGCAGTAGGTCTTCTGAATCAAGAACATTAAAAAAAAGGCACTAATTCTCATTTAAACAGTAGCAAATGAGAAATAATTCTGAAGAAGGAACTAGAAATTTCTGTTAGAAAACAGGGAAGAATTTTTAGCTGTTCAGCTTAGTAATAGATACACATTAAAAGCTTACCTTCATTGTACTATATGCTTAATCCTGTTCAAGTCTCATATTTTAGAAGGGCAAGGTTTTTTTAACATATTTGTGAATTTCTGATTTTCTTTTCTAAAAAGTCTTCCTATTGTGTAATAAATGCTGAGAATATTCTGAAAAAAAACGTTGCTTAGTTTGTGAAGGAACAAAATCACATCTGCATATTAAGTCCAGAGGCTTAAAGTAATGACTTGGCCTTTGGTGGACAAATGTTGAATGACTGAATCATTACCCCTTAAGATAAATAGAGAAATACTGCAGATGTAGCTTTTGCCAGTTATGGCTTTCAGATACTCCTTGGGACTCCTGTGCCTCCAAATGCAATTGTCAACTGACCCAGAAATATCATGGCTGTTTATATAATTAGGTAGTTCACTCAGGATGTGAACTCATAGTTGAACTGCCACCAAATACAATAGCAAAAAAACCCTATTTTGTTTTGTCTGTAGTTTTTAGCAAGGGATCATTTGAGTAGCATATAAGAGTTAGGACATTTTTACTTATCCAGAGATTTTTTCCATGGCAAAAGATGAATGAGCCAAGCCATATTTTGGACAGACCTCAATGCAGAGCTTTTCAGAGCATACAGCTTAGTTACCATGAAGTTCAAGGACAGGTTGTAAAAGGCCTTGAGCAGCCTGGTGTAGTGGGAGCTGTCCCTGCCCATTGCAGGGGGAGTTGGGACTACAAGATTTTTAATGTCTCTTCCAACCCTTAATATTCTACAATTCTATGCTTCTAAGTTTCTCTTGACTTTAAAGTTTGTTTGAAATCAGAAAGAAAAACCACATCTATGAGAAAGATACTGAAAATATCTTCTGACAGTTTTAAACATTCAGTGGTACTTTGACCTTAGTTAAAAATGTGGGCAGAAGATATCTAAAATAAAATTGAAAAGTTTGGTTTAAAAATATGCTTCAAAAAGAATATTTCAGAATTTTTTGTTTGTCTCTGTCTTTCTGGAAAACATTGCAGTGACATTGCAAATCATGATTATTGTGAGGAGAATTACTTATTAACAAGGGTAATCCTGGCTGCCTTATGAAGCAAACACAAGTTAAAAAAAAAAAAAAAAGTTGCTTCTTTATCTACCCACAATGGAAAATATAATTAATATAAATCAAAAAAAGATAGAGGAGTGCCTGAGATGATAAAAAAGTTTAATAATGATTCTAAAGGATAGCAAAGCTCATGCATGCTGAAGTGCTTCCTAATCAAATGTAGAACATCGGTGGTAAAGATGTAGTTTAAAAGAAGCTGCCGGTTTTTGACAAACACGAAATCTGATCTAGATATGATCTGTAACTTATGTTCAGAACAAATATTCCAGTTTCTCCCACATCACCCAGGGAATAGTCTGTCATCAGCATTTCTACATGTAATTACAAAAAGTATTATTGATCAGCAGTGCTCTCAAACTAGACAAAACTGAAGACGTGTCTGTGTCAAGTGGACTTGGAAGGTAAACCAAGGTATCTCAGAAATACAGGGGACTTTCATGGTCATAACATGTTGAATAATTGGAGCTGGTGGGATCAAGGAGGACCAGCACAGGGAGTTGCAAATACTGATATTTTAAAACTTTAACAAAGCTGGTGACATGTCTTTGCATAATGACTGTGTTTTCTATCACTTCTATTTTGTGTATGGTTCATGTTTTCATATTTTTCATACCTAAATTAGGGTTTTGTTTTGTTTTTTTTCAAAGACAGTTATTAGACATTTATGGCTTTAAGAGAATACAAAAACTGGAGTTTTAAAGAGAAAATATTCGGTGAGATAAGCTGCAAAACTGAAAGACTTTGAGAAGTATCAGGATTAATGAATAGCCTATTTCTAATTTGTGATGGGACGATCTATCAAAATTAATAGCACTTTTATATTTGTTAGGGGATTTTCTGAGCTAAAGAGAATATGTTACAGAATTACTCCTGTGGATTTTTCAAAATGATGATCAACGGGATAGCGTTGGACTCTGTCTCCAGGCTCCACTGGCTGTACCAGCTTCCCAAGGGCTATAATCAGAGTTTAGATGCATTTCTCAAAACTAAACACTTATATTTACGTATCCTAATTTGAAGCTGAGTCCTACACAAAGTGCTGAGAAACTCTAACTCTTTTGTTTATTATTTTTTAAAATTCACTCTTTCAATGTGGGATGCAGCCTTGCTGTTCTCCTTTGTGGTTGACTTAGATCAGGCATATTTTGCAGTCACTTCTAAAGGAAAAAAATGTTTTCTGATGGATATGAGGATGAGATTTTTTTTTCCCCATTCCAATTTTTAGAGAATTTTAGCAATGAATATGGATCAAGGTTTTCTTGTTATGTTTTATTAGTTTTTTGTCAAGTCTACTTTTGCAGTTTTCAGCTGTCTAAAATTACTCATACAGAATGGCCCCTTACACAAAAGAATTATTTCCTAAGGCTATGAATAGCAAGACACAGACCCTGAACTGGACTCTGAATTCAGAAGGAACAAGCACAAAGAAAATGCATAAGTGGCATGTCTGTGACAATCCATTTTGCCAAGCACAATGTAGTGCAGTTAAACTCTACTGTTTTGTTCTAAATGGAATCTTTTTAAGAAGCTTGTCTCCATTTCTGAGTATGAGGTGCAGTAATCTACAAACCAAGAATGAGTGTATCAGCCTGTGAAATATTATTGCTGGGTCAGGAAAATTAGGTGAAATTCAGTATAAAAAGGGCCTTTTTCTCTGCATCATGTCATCTTGTCGTCTCATCTTTGCTATGCTCAGGTATTTTAAGAAGATGAAGTATGTTGTAACAATGGAACAGCTCTATGTATGTTTTGCATTTTAACTTGCATTATTTCATTGTCTTTATTGATTCCCCCACTTATCCAACCCATTCTCCTAGCCGTGAGATACACTGATCCAAATGCAAACTTGAACTATCACCAAGAAAAGAGGTATCTCACATTTTTAATATAGGGATTCAGGTGTTTTTTTCATAGAAGTTAACTGACTTTGCATATAAATTTTAGGGACATGCATCATCCCCTTAGTATTTTAAGATCTTTATCCATTTTTTATTAGGAGGATATTTTTATGTATGTCTTGATTTCTTTATCTATAGTAAAAACATGGTAAGAGCTGTGTTCAGTTTAATGGTATTCAGCCAAATTTCAACAGACTTAATCAGGGGGTAATGAGCATCAGTTGTTTGAATTAATTAGAAAATAGGTATCTAACTGTTGATGGTGTCACGTTTGCTGCCTAAAGCACACTACCTGTGTGTTTTCTGCTGCTGTATCTCAGAAGCAGGAGGAAAAAGCATGCTGGTTTTACAATAATTAATCTCAATCTAGTAAGAAAGACAGCTTATGTTGACTAACATCATGATGAGTAGCAATGGCCTGCTATCCCAAAATACTGTTAAAATCTCAAGATGCATTCTGTTAATAGAATACAGTGAAACAACATCCAGGGCAAGGAAATACTATAATTTTTGAAATGGGAAAAATTCAACTAAGAATACTACAGCTCTACTACATTAGTAATTATGTTTGTCAGAGAAAAGAAAAATCGGTTGAAAGAAAACACTGGTATATAGCCTATCAGAAAAACCCCTCTGAGCCTGACTGAGGAAACTGCATTTCAGTGACCCTCAGAATGCTGCCAAGGTCGTCCAGTCATCCAGCCCTTTGCTTCTGTGCTACGGCCATTCATGCAAATTAAAGCTGCCTGCAGGCCTGCTGCAACTTGCAATATGCACATAGCTCTTCAAAGATTTCTGAATACGTGCGAGGAGATTATTTGGGTTAACTTTCTTTTCCAGTTCCTCTTTTATTTGTCAGTTTAGGATTCTTGTTACCTCTACCCTTCTTCATCTCATACCATATATCCAATTTGCACATTTTACAAGAAAGAATGACTTTTTTTTGATGTAAAGTGAGATGTGGTCAAAGGGAAAAATTGCATCAAGGGAGGAAGAAAGCCTGGAGAAAGCACTAGGATGTGGCTGCCACAAAAACCTAACATGTATTCTACTTTTTTTGCTTGAGCAGTTTCAGTGTTTGTTGTTGCTCTCATAATTTTGTTATCACTGCAAGCAGCAATGTAAGCAGCATGTTGAATTTCACTTGTTATGAGCTGTGTTATAATTGTGTTGTTGCTCATTTGTGGCTGCATAGTGACTGAAACAGATGTGGCTTTTTGGGGTGAGCAGTGCTCAGGGGCTTATCTCTTTGTGATTGCTCAGGGCACTGATGAATTCAAAGGCGATAGCTCAATGTTATGGCAAAAAAAACTTAAACAAGAGTGAGGAAAAAGGAAAAACAATATAGCTCTGAGTGCTGGGGCTATCTGCTTGAAATATATGCTTTACTCTTTTATCTGTTTGTGTATTCATTTCATCGTGTCCCTGTACAGCTTCACATGTGGCAAAAAGCATAATAGGAGTAGCATTTCCCAAGAGGCAGCTGAGCTCAGCCTTTTGTGTCATTTCCTGGAAGTTTGGGGGCTGCTTGTCAATGCATTAAACAAATCCTACCTTTCAGAGCGGGCATGGTAAACTTAAAGGCACTCTGTGCTTTTTTAGAGGTCAGTGTGCTTTCATTTTTGTCTGAATCATAGAGTTACAAGGACTTCAAAGCAAAAAACACTCTTTGTCATCCAAAAAAAAACAATGTTTTTTTTCCTTTCTTGAGAAGCTAGAAAACTAACCAGATGCAAACAGTTAAGGAAACAAACTCTTGGATGGAGTTGAAGGTTAGACAACTTTAAGTCTCTTGTGAGAGAAGAGGATTAATTCATTTCTGGCTGGACATCTGCTTGGAGCTTACTCTGTAGCTCGTCCATCCAGACTTAGTATCTCAGGGCATCATAAAATGGAGTCTCCTTCAGTTTCTCATATCAGACTTGAAGCCCTGTTTCCTTCAGAGTTCTTTTCCTGCAGTGAACCTCTGGTAACTGATGCAAAGACATTTCTGAAAATATTACAAGATGTTCCTGTGCTACTTCACCCAAGTAATTTCCAGTGATTCTTGGCATACCTTTATGTAAAGCGAGCACTACTTATAAACATAGTTAAGAAAATGCCAGTGTAACTTCACAATCTGAGCACAGATTCTGGGGTTTTTTTGTCAGTGTTTTGGAAACAAGCTCTTTTGCCTTTGCCAAGCAAACAGGCAGCCCCTGAAGACTAGAAATATGTGACTGGTTCCCTGCCTGCTTCCCCTATTCAAAGTCAAGGTTTCAGGTAGCCTCCTCACATTTTGCCAAAAATTAACTTGATTTCTGTCTGCTTGCAAAACATACTGTAGCTAATAATGGCACTGGAAGAAAGAATGTTCTTGTTTTTTGGCTGTATTCCTGTCTTCTTTTCAACCTCAGGCATTGTCAAACTCTAAATGAGTTGAAAGATTTATATGTAGTTATTTAAAGGAGAAAGTATTGATTAGGCAAAACTAAGTTGCTCAGAAAATAACATTGATTTGATTTTCTTAAATTTAAAAGAATAATTAAAAAATTTCTTCAAGTCACAATGAAACACAAGTTAAATCTTTTGACCTGATGTACCTGAAATGTTTTAGTTTAGATCAGTTGGTCCTTTATTTAATTTTGTTTAACGAGTATCTCATAAAAGCTAGAACTATGGTGCCTTCCGTCCCAGGACTTTATCTGTCAAAATCCACCATAGTTTTTGAGCTGGTTGAATCACATCTGTGCAGTAGTGGCAGTGAATCACACATCTGTGATGCCTCACAACAATTCCACTTCTTTTCCAAATGTGCTAAGATCAGAGGCATAAATGGTTCTCAGACTGCTTCTGCATCGTTGTAGCTTGCTGTTTCTTACTGTTTGTTGGAGGAAGTTTATTAGAGGCATGAAAGAGATCTGAGGGGTTTGAGAGTTTTGAGTCTGCACTAGGTAAAATGCAATACTTTGAATTGGGAAAAAAATCATTAAAAAAGGATCTAAGTGAGATACTTTGTAATACTTATATTGTCATTAAAAAAATAGAAAAAAGTTTTAGATTAAAAAAAAATACCAGATTGACAGGATTTTTTACAGGATGGCAGCTTTTACTCTTTATAGATTCCAATTTTAGCTTGCCGATACTAAATCAATCCAATCTTAGGAATAATACTCAGGTACTAAGAATGTAATTAGTGTAGGATTTTTTGGTCAGATGGTGTCAGACATAACATTTGAAATTCTTTCACACAATACTTAAATCTGATGAAGCTTACATTTGCCATTGTTGATTGGTGCCAAAAATACTGCAAATTGACAAAAAAAATATTTTTGGTTTTGTTTTTGTGTTGAAGTTTTGTTTGGGTTTTTTTTTTTTTTGTTTTATTGACTTCCCTGTCTTGGCGGGTATGTTTAGTTGACCAAATGGAGCCAGTATTCATCCAGATCTCTAGTCCTACAAATGAATCAAACTAATTCTGAATAGCTGATGTCTGTTGCATTAGTGCTAGTCTGTACAAATGATGCAGAAGACACTGTCTTCTTTAAAAATAGATAAATTACTTGGCTGTTTAAATTCCTGGGTTCTGCTTAAGAAAATCATACACAGTGAGGTGTGCAGACCCTTCACATTAATCTCTTTGGTTTTCAGTTTTTAGAGAAGGATGACACTACATACTCCACTAGTACAGGATGGAGAGACACTTAATTGCACTGGCCTGGTAGGCCACGTTAGGCTAATGGCCAGCAATGATAATGTTCTTCATTAATGTAATTCTAAGGACAAGCTAATGTAGACCATCTGTTTAAAATAAATTTAACATCACATTTTTGTTTAAACGACAATTTTGTACTTTTAGGCCATCAATTTTATCTTTTAAATTTTGAGGCTTTCTTACAGAGTGGGTAAGATGTACCCGCTTTGTAGACAAGTACATAATTCATTCTGCTGCTTCAGCTCACCTTGTAATTTAGCAACCTCACCAAACCTATGCTTGCATCATCCCTGATTCACAAAATCTAATGGGTCTTTCCTATAAAGGTACAAAAACCTTCTAGATTCTTTTTATTCTACACTCATACTGCCAGATCAAGAGCAGTAGACCCACAGTCTTTCTACACAGAGTATTAGGCTTATCATGAAAGGCAGAAAAAAACCCCAAAAAACCAAAGCCACAAAGCCAGAGCACTGCAGTGAGGGGGAGTGCTGGAGCAGTCCAGAAGAGAGCTCTGTCAAATACGTGCTTCCCACACTCAGTCTGCTGCACCCATTCTGCTCCTTCCATTGGGAGAGATGGGACAGCTATGGCCAGGAGGGGGAATGGTGATCAGGGAAAAGTGTCTTAGTGAAATATGATAGAAGAAGCAAATATAACCAAAATGCTTTATGTTAAATATTAAGTACAAATCAAATGGAAACAATGGACAGTACCTTTTTCCCAGTCTGTAAACATCCATACATTCCTGCTCTGAGGATGCTCTACCCAAGCATTCGTACATTTGTGACAGAGTTACCTAATAGTGCTTTTCAGCTGTTCCCGTGTTGCCTAGGGTACTAAATGAGACCTGCAGGACTTTGCTGTTTCATTGAGTTTCCTTTGTGAGGGAAAACTGTTCATACTCCACAAGGCAAAATACAGTCTTTCTACCCATTCAGAAAGAAAAATAAGGCAAAAAAAAAAAAAAAAGCAAAAGCTTGATATGTAGGAAGTAAATGATGTAATTCATTTCTGCCCTCTAATTTGAAGCATTTAGGAACAAAAAAAAAATTAAAAATTGCTCATGTAGCTACAACAATCAACAGTTTCTGCAACAAAATGGCCATGCACTTCCAAACCTACAGGCTGATTATTGTAAGAGTGCCAGTCATGCTTTCAGATAAGAACACTTTTAATTTCTGGCCATATTTTTCTTGGTAGGAACCAGTAAATTAACTAGAGAGAGAACAGTATATGTAGGTAGCTAGTTCCCATCTTCCTTAGCTGCATGGTTGAATAAACATGCACACATTTAGCAAATAGCAGTGCTGGAGCCATGAGGGTCTAAGTACAGAAATGTGGGATGATTTGTAGGAAAAGGTTATGTCTTACTGTACAAGCTGAGGGAACAAAGAGTGGGGGAAGGATGGAGATGAGCTTTCAGGCATACAGGGCCATGTATGTGAAGATTGGAAGTGTTCCTGTAAGATACCTAATTAGATCCCTAATTAGATCCATCAGTGAGGCAAGTTAGGATGCACTTACATGATCGTTTTAGCATAGATTGGGTGGACAATTTTGAATAGGATCCCTAAATCATCTCCACTTACAGTACTTAATCTGTGGCAAGGAATGAGCTCAGAACTCATGCCGTCTATTCCTGCAGACTAAAAGAAAACCAGAAGATGAACTGTAGGAACTTAGGGCCTTCCATTTTCTGGACCATGCTAAAACGAATCCAAAGTAAACCTTAAAATGTTTAAACACTGAGTCCATTGCACCAATTATTTTGTTCAATAGATCATCTTCTTCTAAACCTTTTTTGCAAGATGGATACAAATTTACATTTAAGTAGCTTGTTCCCATCATCTATTTTAGCTTTAGGCTTGCAGCTTCTGCTTCCAGACAGAGCTTACATGCCTTCAAATCTCCTAAATTTAGGGGAAAAATAGTTTGCATAATAATAATAATCAACATCTGCCTATAAACTTGCATTTTTGATTGCTTAAAAGGAATTCTTTGAAATGCTAATGGAAAGCAGTGGTGGAGGGGTTAAATATGTACTTTCACTAAAACATTGGCATTCTTCACTCTGTTCTGAGACATGCCAAGGTAAAGAAATGTGTGAATTATCGTTCACTAGTGTGAAACTAGCAAGAAAAAAGAAGACAATATGTTCAAAAAATCAGTTTCACAAGATTTGGAATCAAAAGCTCTGAAAATCTTAACAGAAACCAAATGGTTTCTTTGTGGTGTTACTACAGTACAAGAATTTAGATTGCATGGGGATTATGCTGTGTATTTCTCCCTTAACATACTTGAATTTCTTTGCAGTTTAACCTTCACATTAACTTTTGGGGATATTGAAACAATTACATTTTTTCTATCTTGTGCTGTATCTTAAGTTTTTGATATGCATTCTCTGTAACTGTTGTTTTGTTGCAAAGCTGTAACTGTTGTTGTTTTGTGGTTTTTTTTCTCAGGGAAAGATAACGAAGGTTATAGCAGAACTGAGAAAAGAACAATTTTCATGAAGGACATATATTAGTGTGGACTAAGGGCATAATTGAAGTTGTTTTTGATGTAGTTGGAAACAGCTGAGTCTGAGACTGCTGTATGCACATGAAAGCTCTGTTTCTTACAGTTGTGCTTACTGCAGCACTTTTCATTGCAGCACTGAAGTACTGTCATATCTGAAGTACTGAGATGTCTGAATTTCGCAGCCGAGACAGAAACAGAATGAAAATTCAGTGGACATGAGATTCTGAAGTCATAGATCTCACTGTGCAACAAAAAGGGGGACTGTAAGGGAAAGTGTTCATTTCCCTAAAGCTTGCTTTTGCTTCAGTATTGGGAACTGGAAATACTAATTGGAAATACTAAAATATTTTTACAGATCCTTAAAAGTATCCAAAGCAAGTATAAGGGAGTAGATACTATTCTGAATAGTTCTTGTGAAATAATGTGGGCATTCTAGGGAAACTGGTGTAGGACACACCATTTGAAAAACTAATCTGAAGGAGGAATCTAAACTGAAATACATTTTAACATACAAATACATAGAAAGGCAAGAATGAAAATCCTGGAAGGATGAGTAACCAAGAGTAGTCAGGCATTAGCTTCCCTCCCACTATGTACAAATGACAGGAGTCCATGCTGGGAGAAGTATGTTTACTGAGACAGATGGCGTGGAAGTATGGAAAGTGCCTTGTTGCAGAGCTATGATAGCATCAGATGCAATTGAAACAAGTCAAGGAAGGATTTTGCCAAAATTTTCTGTGAAAAAGATGTGGGATCAGAGAATGTCCTCCATCCTAGAACATAAAAAGATTAAATACTCTAGACAGGAAAACATCTAGATATGACATTAAAGTCAAAGCAGAAGCAATAAGACTCCATCAGATCAATAAGGCAATCCAGTGTGAATCCTCAAGGATGAATTAGAATTTTTTTAAAAACTCTATAAATTAAATTTAAAAAGGAGAAAACAAACAATCAAACAAATAATCAAGCAATGAAAGTTTTCTTACAGTGAGTAACAGCCGAGCGGTAATTAACAAATTCTAGAGAACTCTAATGGGGAGTGAATCCTAAAAAGCAGAGATTGAAGACAACTCATGAACTTCCATATGTAAAGTACAAGAAATCAGCTCTGTACAACCAGAAATAAGAAGCCATTTTCAGAGTAAATAGCTCTGTCCTGGCAAAGCTGTGATTTGACCTCCATGAAAGACCATTACTGTAGAATCAGAAAATAATGTTACCCCATATTGACTAATCATTATGGTGGTTGTAAAACAACTGCACAGCAAATTATAGATCTAGAAGCAACTGAAGGTACTGAAACGGACGTGGCTGTCAGTGTCTGCTTCATATATTGATGATAATCTTGTGTGACCTTTCCAGAGAGGGAATATTTATATCCTGTGGAGTCATAAATCTGGCACCTGACATTTAGTTTTTGCACATAGAGCTGGATGAAATGTTCAGTACACTGATGTCTTTGCAATGCTATTTTGTCACTACAGATGGCTCTGCACAAGCACAGAGGGAAAGAAAAATTCTGGTATCTTTATGAGGATATCAACATCCATCCAGGAGAACTTCAGTGGGATGAAAACATTTTAACTACCATCCTTCGTGAACATGTCATAAGCTGTGACAGTGAGGCAGAAAACAGCCAAGGATGGCAATACTTACAAAGAGGGAAGGACAAAGAACTAAAATTAGAGAGCCTTTCTTCTTAAGATAATAGGATTTGGTATCCTATTTATAAGAACGAAGAAAGTGAAGTCTGATTCTAGTGGGTTAGGCAGATAAAAATAATGCCTGCCTCAGAAGTGTTAGTGGAGAGCAACAGTATAGAGATATTATGGTACCTGTATACATTTTGGCTTCATTTGTGGGCAGGAGAATGTAGATCGGTATCTGGGCAAGAATACAGAATAACAGATTCCAGTAGTACAGCATGGAACATTTGAAACTGTCAGATACTTGGGTGATCCCATTATTATTTCTGCTCTGAGCTCCTGGACAGGTGGAAAGATGGAAAGAATACTGATGGCAGGCAGGAAGGTTAAAAGAATAGCCAGATGTTTGTGGGAGTGTACTTTTTAGTGGGATTCAATTCTTCTGTGTCTGTACCCAAATATAGAAAGAGCTTTTGGCTTAGTCATTAGGGATGAAGTGGTACTACCAGCTTAGCAGTGGTTATCCTGCTGTTAAAATTGAACTCTCAAATTACAAATGTTCATTAGTGAGAAGTACGGGAAAAGCCTCCAAACTGTTGACATAGTATGTTGCTATATCTCAATGCTGGGAGATTTAGAATCAAAGCACTATAGAATATCATGATAATCTGTGTCTTTGTGGTAGTTGCTCCACAGCCTGAACATTCCTGGACAATGGGAAACTGCTAAAATGGTTTCTGTGCATCATCCTGATTTAATCAATTTTTCAGCTTTAAAAAATAAGCAATAAGAACTCAAAATAGCTATTGAGTGACATGACTGATTAGCACAGCAGGAATAAGTCATGTAGAGCAAAATATGCAAAAAATGTATTATATTTTTGGAACACAGAGCTGTACCTCTGGGACATCTTAATCAGGAGCCACTGCAAAAGCATTTATGTCCCATTGGGATTAGCAGTTTCTGCTAATAGATTCAAGAAGGTTGGGATGAATATGTGCAACAGTTTTTCATAGGTTTAAACAACAAAAAAAAACAAAAAAATCCCAAAAAATCAAGCTTTATGGTGGTTGAGTTGAAGAAGAGAAAACCAGGAAAGCAAAAATATATTAGAGATTCAAAGGGATCTGTTACAGCTCAATGTTTTAGGAAATTGCACACCAGATCTAGGTAATAACCAACAGAAACACAGAAGTGATTGCAAGCAAGCTACCAAGATTTGTTTTTGTTAGAGTCAGAGAATACATGAAGTTTGAACAAAAGAATTGGGAATGATACTGTGCTATTGGCATATGAGGTGTAGACAAAATAATCCTTGTAAGTCTATCACTTTATTGCTTCTCTCTTCATAGATTAGTTTTGATGTAAATTCTGCAAGTTTGGAAGAGAATGAAATGTTACCAAATAAAAATGTTGCATGCAGTCATAAATAGTACCAGCAGAAATTCACAGGAAAGTAAACTGAAGTAAGAAAAAAAAAATCATGAACATTCTTTGGCTTGTATTTTCGTTATTGGGTTGAAAATAGAACATGGAGAATGAATGCCAGTAAGGAAGTCAGATGAAAAAACCCTCAGGTTTCTGAAGGGAAAGAAGATCAAATATCAAAGTGTAAGTACAGCAGGAACAAAAATAATCTAGTAATTTAATGATAACTTTGCCATATTTGGCGGGGGGGTGTGTGGAAAAGAAGTCTTAGAATCATTCACCTGTGACTGTCTCTGAAGCTCAAGGAACGGGGCACTTCAGCCCTGAGTCACCTTAAACCCTGTGTTGAATATGTGATAATCTTACTTGTGATTGAAAATAAAAACCCAAAACAACAAAATCTTTAAAAATTTTAAATGTTTCAAGTCTCTAAAGGCCAAATGGAAATTTTCAACTTGCAAACTACCAAGCATTTCAGGCTTTTACAGGCAGCAGAAAAGGGTTTAGCAAATGGTAGTGATCGGTTACATCTTAAGGTAGTTCTTATGGAAATGAGTAGTGTACACTGAGGTGTGTGTCATAGGTTACTTAATAATGGCAAAATGTTGTCAGTGACATAAAAAAAAAAAAATGTATTTTCTTAGGGAACATCTTATCCTGGGTTATGGACTTGGGTGTTTCAGGACTGTAACAGTTATGCAGAAACATCTCCTTGGGCTTTGGGGAAATTCTAAATCTCAAATCATTATCATCATCCTAATAATTTATTTTAAAGTTTCCAGAGAACACTTTATAATTCAAAATCAATTATAGATAATTTTAAAAGTGTTATTTTTAAAAAAAAAATATGTTGAAGCTTCATAATCCAATAGATATCAATTAAGACATAAAGTGCTAATGTTTGTACACAGCATTATTGAAGAAATGTTTTTGCCATCTAGATAAATTACAAATGTACCAGAATATTTTGTTAATGTACAAGAGAACTGAAAGCTTGCTGTGACAGACTTTTTTCTTTCTTTGTCCTCAAATTAAATGAGCATTTACATTTTAAATCATGGCCTGATACAGTCTAAATGGCCAAATGCAGCAAAAGAACTCTTAATTAATGCCTGCATTTATTAGCAATTTTTAACTAAAACCCACTGCAATTTGTAAAAATTATTATAAATCACTTGAGTGTATACTCTGCATTTGGCAGAATGAAAATGCACTTAACTTTCAGTGATCAATTTTTAAAACAGTTTGTTCTACTTTAAAGCCCAATGTTATGGACATTCTCAACCTATTGCCTCATTAACTACATTCATATTAAAATACCACTCCATTTCAAATGAGAAGATAATTATAATACCTTGAAGCAAATGAGATGTTATTGCAATAATTAAATCTGAAATGAGATGCAGATAGTTTGGACCTGCTGCTTTGCTGGCTCTTTAGTACTGAATACTGTTTCCATTGGTCACACTGAATTACAATATTGCATACCAATAGTAATGGGTAAAGACCCATTATAATAATAAAGACCTGATAGATTGAAAGTGCTCTTGCAGGCTACAGGCTGAGAATTTATTGAGGACTGGATATTTTGTTTACCATTTACAATACTTTACTTATTTTCCTATGTAGCTTTTCAGTTGTATACTCCCTTTCTGCATAAAAGAGGGAAAAGAAGTTGTAAAGTTCATCCTCTTTTTTTAATTTCTGTAATCATGGTGATGTCCTTTGGCCTGAGTAGCTAAGACTGTAGAAAAAGTCAAGGTAAAAGTCACTTACTATAGACTGATCCCACTGTACTGTCTCAAGACTGAACATACTCATCATGTCTAGCTGAGGAAGAAGTTTTTACTGCCTTGTTTCCCCCAGCTCTTAGAGACAGCAATGTGGGGTTCAGAGTCAGGGCCATCTCTATGGAAGAACAGTAATCTAAAAGTTTTTACAATCTCTCATAAACCATATATTTGTCAGTTCCTTTTGTCCATATTTTTTCTGTGTATGGCTCCCGTTTTCAGGACAGAAAGCAACAGAAGATATTTTGCAGTTGAACTTAAGGAAGTGAATTTATCTTTAGGAAAAACTGCAGCCACCCTTTTTTATCCTTTTTCTTATGCTTATTTTATAATTATAATTATACTTATAATTCAATTAAATTAAAATATATGGACATGAAAGATATATTCTATACATTAGTTGTTGTAATTTTAATGCTACTGATCAGCATTAAACAAAACACTATCAGGTAATTTTGCCATCTTATTTCACACATATCCTCATAAAGTAGTATTTGTAAACAAAAGTCCTACAAACCGTAATACCACCACTGCAGTGGTTTGCAATTGATAATCCTAACCTTATTTTTATGACTGGTTGTTTAACTTGTACCACATATAGAGCAGACACATAGAATAGAAAAAACAACAGCAGTATTTAATATTTCTTGTTTTGTATATACCCCATTGCTGGATGTCTTCCAGCATTATCTTTTGATGCTGAGAGCATTATTGTTTATATAAAAGGTTAAAAAACCCAAAAAAACAAACCCTGCAAAAATTACAAGCAGAGATTAAATGGACAATGCAGAAGGGGATTTTCAGCAACATGATTTCCATTTGGCAGAAGGATGTTTCCTTAACAAAAGATGTGATTTTCCCCAGAGGCAGTTTGCCATAAAATCAATGTTCATAAAAGTTTTATCCCATTTTATGAATCTCAATTCGTGGCAGAACTGTGAATATGCAGGTGGTATAGAAACCACATGTATTACATTTATACTGCTTTAACTAATAGGCAATCTGGTAACTATCAAAGGAGAATTCCTATCAGGTAGGGAAGTACAGCACGTCTGAGTTCCCTGGTGGCACAGCATAAATGGCACATTGAGACATCACAGAGAATTAGCTTTCACGTTAGAAGCCAGTTACTCTAGGTTTAAGGCTGTATCTAGGCAATCCAAACACCCCCTGCTCAGCAGCTGCCTAACCTGGGTAGTGCTTACAAGTCATTACGTGGCTTTCTGCTCGGTGATAAAAGTCCCCCGCGGTTGTTCTGCAGGAGTGAGTGCTCTGCTCCTGGTGAAACACCACTGCCAGGCACAGCCACACATCCTCCTTCCACCCCAGCTCCACCAGGCTCCGGGAGATGGGCAGAGGACACCTGTCCTCCCAGGCCTCCCAATGTGATAGTACCCCTCTTAAAATTCACCTGCAATTGGTTTTGTGTTGCAAGTGGATTCAGAGAGAAAGGGAAGTTAACTGTGCCCATGCTGAAGCAAAAGGATAAAATTTACAGTGACGGAAGGACTCTGGGGATGAAGAAACATCCCAGAAGAAATCTGATCATGGCAAGCATGGAGCTTGTTCTGCTGTGGTGTCCTCACACCCTGCAGAGCAAGGCTGCTTTCCAGAGTGACTCCAGCATTACTGGAAGGAGGAGGATAGGAGAAAGCACAAGACTGTGTGTCTGGTGCTCTAGGACATGTTTGGAAATATCCACAGACCGTTTTGTCTTCTGCTGCTTTTGATGTCTGCATTTGTTTAGGAAATCCCAATTTTATTTCCATTTCCACGTGGGTAATTGCAATTGTTCTAATCAAAGCCAAGTGCAGGCAGTGACATGGGCCGGTTACATGGGAATATGTGCTTAGATGTCATTTGTTTTACTCTTTGTAGCATTTTTACCGTCTTCTGATTTCTTTAGGACTAATGGCATATATATGACAGATTATCGCAATACTGCAAAAGGCTACAGAGTGTTTCCTTGTTTCCCTTTTTACTGCCACAAATCTCACATTCCTTTCACCATGTTGTTACAGGTTTAAGAAAACAACAAAACAAAACCCGTAAACAAACAAAAAAAACCCAAACAAACAAACAAAACCCCAAACAAACGAAACAACAACAACATCAAAAAGAAAAAAAGAAAGCTCTTGTATGTCTAAAACCTTAGAATCACTTGGTGGAAAGTCAGTGCAATGGATTTGCTCCCGAGTAGACAGAGACACTACTGTCTCTGCACTGTCTCAGCACTAGGTCAGGCACACAAACAAAGAGGAATACAAGCAGATCAAACACCTGCAGTCAGCACTTTTACTGGCTGGTGTGGGAGAGTCTTCTCCAAAGTGTTTTTTTTTTTCAATAAACCCTTGTGAAGCTGTTAACTCTCCCTTACCACTCGTGGAGATGCTCAGCAGGTGGCTCTGGAAGCTCAAACACTCTTCACAGTTTCAGTGTCTGAGTGATTTTGCAATTTCAAATATGCAGGAACCTTTCAGTAGATTTAACTGTGTTTTTAGAGACAGGGTCAGCATAAAGATTTCTCTCACTAACTGGAGAGCTTAATTGGGTAATCCCTAAATGGTGAAATACATAACAGACTGAAAGAGCTCTGTGAAGTCAAGTGTCATTATTTTATCCTGTGATATGGTGTGATTATTGAAATTTCAGATTTTAGGGTGCAGGTGAAATTACAGGACACTCCAGGGAGCCTGTACTCCTTTACTTGCAGTATATGGACAACTTACATTGATCAGAAAGGGGTGGTAGAAAACCTCTGTAGATTTTCTTTTGATTCAGATATCTTTGAACTGCTTCTTCTTGGACCATAAAAACCTCAAAACATCAAACTTTGAGGCCTGACACCTTTTTGAATACAGACTGAAGTAATTGTGATTGTAGTGAACAATTAAACTTCAGTTGCTTTTAGTATTTTAATCTACATTATTTATACGAAAAAATAAAATATGAATGTTTAAATTGTTTTATAAGTGTAATTCTGCCTAAAGGAAAACATTTGAAAAACTACGTCTTTTGAGGTTATTTCTTAGAGCTGTTTTTGTGGCCCAAACATACAGCACCAGGTAGAAAGCACATAAAGGAATAAAAGCACACTTTTCTAAACTGCAAAACTGATAATGAAATATTAAAAGCTCAAAGCACACAAAACATTCTTTTTATTGTATACTTTTCATAATTTCTGTCTAGCAAGCAGTAGGAAAATGAAGATCAGAACTGAGTTCCTAAAGGAGTTCTGGGTGTGATAATTGGTCTTTTAGTGAGATATGGTTATGACAATAAGGCATCTTGCCTTCATTCTGGTGTGCCACACATCATGAAAGTTTGGATAATTCATGTATCTATTTATATTATTTCTTTAACTCACAGTCGCTTTATCTGCGCCGTGCCAAAATTTATGTCTTAAACAGCTCATAAATTAGAATCACGGAGAGCTCCTTGAGAGAAAAAATCAAGTATAAATGATTATTACTTTATAAAATAGGGTTTGCATCTGTTATCGTATGCCTGATACTCTCAGTAAGTAGCCAGAAGGGCCTCCCAATTGTAAGGCAGCTTTTCCTGTTCCTTTTTACTCCTCCTCTTAGTTCTGGCATCCTTATCTTACTCAGCTGGCAGAGAGATGCTACAATAAAATGCAATTTCAAAGTAAGTTATATTAGAACTGAAATGTACTACTTATCAATGAGAAGAAGGGTGCTTGGACCAAGTTTGACATCCTAGCTTGTATCCATGTACTGGCATGAACACTGTCACCCTGACTTCTATACAGAAAATAATTGTCCCAGATCAGAATGTGCAAATAAGAATCTGTGTAGTGTTAGTGACAGCAACATTAAATCCCCACTGCAGAAGTGTAAAGACTAACTTCACAGTATGGAGACATCTGACAGAGACTTACTGAGTCATTTCATGACCTTCCGAGGCTCAGTAAGCATTTTATAAGTCTGTTTTGTATTCACAATGTCAATTTTCATTTTAAATATTTTTAAAATTTTGGGAAGTTAGTAACAATTTGCCTGTTTTGATTTTTAAATGAACAGAGTTGTTTTACTTTGGGTTCTAAATAAAGCTTCATGGTTGCAAAAAATGTGGCAAAAATGTTACTCAGAATTTAATGTCTCAGGATACCCCATGAGGCAAGAAATAAATAAATTTTTGCATACAAATTTGAAATACATCATATTTCCTGTTAAGCATCTTTACCTTTTGAAAGCTATACAGTACAAAACAGCTGTCCATAGTGTTTTGCTTATGTTGTTAGTTTGCTTGCTTGTTTTGTAATAGTTCAGGTTTTTCCCCTTAAAATGAAAACAGTAATTCATGTAAGAAAGTATGTTCTGTATATATGGGGAGAAAAACCAACAGACAAAAAAGAAAATCTCTCTTCACATATCAAATGCCCCTTGGCCACTGGTAATTGATTACTTTATTCCAGTCTCAGTCCTTTCTATTCAAGTCTTCTTTCACTAGCTAGTTCATCAACTGGTTGTTACTGTCACCTTTTGTTCTTGTTTCAGTGACTGGTTTTTTGCAGCTGAACCTCTTACTGTTCAGGATATAGCTGCTTTTTTGTTTGTTTGTTTTTAGTTCTGAGACGAATAAAAGCATATTAAGGTTAATGAATGCAAAAATTCTCCATCAGTTTCCAGAGATGAGAATGTCAGAGGTTCAAATTGGGTAAGCTCCCTAGTAACAGAGACATAATAAACAACATTCAGGATAAAATAATCTGAAGTTGAAGTCAGTAATGATAAAATCATTGCAGTGCTTTAAAGTGTAATCTTCTTCTTTCCACTAGCCTATATTTCTTTCCTTTCTCCATCCTATTTCCAGTTTTTTATACTTCAGTATTCATTAGTAAATTGTGACAATAGCAGTTATTAATGCTACCTTTGTATTAATGTGATTTGAAGCCATTGTCATCTCTCAGCAGATTGCTCTGGAACCTCATAATATGGAAATACTGAAATCTTGATGGCCATAGCTGCTTGCATGATTTGAATGCAGATTATAGCAGTAGTGGTGTAAAACCAGTTCAGCAACCTCAGAAGTATTGACATGACAGAACTACTGAAGGCTGCCTACCTACCAGATTATCAGTACCACCACATGGCAACAGATTTACCTCTGGGGTACTCTTTCTCTGCCTGTGTTGAGCACCCTTTAGTCACAGCCTGCAGAGTGCAAGGTCAGTGTTCAGTGGTGAACCATCACAGTCATCTTTGGCCCAAGTCTTGGAAAGTCTTTTTATATCGATCTAAGCTTTTTACCTTATGTATGGCTGCTGGAACAGGAATGAAAAATGCTAATGCTTGTGTCAGTATAATCCATGAAAACAGCATTTTCCTAAATGCATGGTCCATTACACTCCTGGCCCAGCTGGAAAAGCAAGAATTAAGTGGGATTTCTCCTCCTGTGACATTCTAGAAGACCCCTTTCAAGACTAAAATGAAATTAAGCTTAAGATGTGCACAGTGAAGTGGCGATACTTCACTATTTAAAAGGAAAAATTCTGGCTTTACTTTGAGTAAACATTTCAGTATGGAAAAATGAAGGCTTGCTTTTTACTGGCCTTATTTTTCTTTTGCATCACTGTCAACAGCTGCACTGTACCTTTTGTTGTTTGTTTGTTTGTTTGAGTATAAATACACTGTGAAGACATATGCCTCAGAGTTAAGATCTGTCATTAATTGTCTAATTTCACTCATATTTATACACTAATATCAGTTAAACAAATGGTGCATGGAAGGATTCTCTTTCATTTTACTTACAGGCTGCTCCTCTTATGGATGATAGGAGACACATTCCATTTCGTCTTCCTGTTGTCCAGGCTGACAGCATTCTCTATCTAAATTTCTAGCAAACATCTTTTTCTAGACACCTAGTAATTAATTTCACTATGTACAGCTTTAATTTATTAGAGATTGAATGGATGAACACAGGAAATATTTTTGAAGAAGGAATTAGAGTCTTAATAGCTTTGACTGGGAAAGAAAAATTTAGTTATTGACATTTTTATTTTCTTAAAATGAAGATTAGGAAATTCAACTGGCTATGAAAAAATCTGTTCTTTGTCATTTGAGGCATTTTCAAGGTAGACTAATTCAGCTACCCCTGATCCATTGCCACTCAAGTATGACACTCTAACCTTGAGCTGAAAGAAATTTTAAGCATGAAAAAAAAAAAGCTGTGCCATCTCAGAGTAGGGTAAAGAAATTGAATGGAATTCTCTATAAAAGGCTGTACATTGGTCCAGATCCAGGTCAATGCCAGATTAGCTTTCCACCTCATTGTGACTTGGGGACACAGAAAAGACACATTTGATTTTGAAAGGCTCTTGAATCCTCTGGTCTTGTATCAGCCAGTCTGGGTCTTTTACCACAGCACAAGAAATTGTCAAATACAGTCATTTGAAGTAACAAGAAAAAACAAAATGTCTTACTGTGTTTTATCAATACAATTTAATGCATAAGATTGCTTTTGTCTGGTTGAGAGGCACACCTGAATAGACAGAGTTACATTTATTTGATTTAGCTCTTTTGTGTCATTTTGTAGCAGTTTGACAGCAGTGTCAGTCCACGCTGACAAGCACTTGGGCTTCAAGAATACAAGAGTTGCAGTAAAGGTATCAGGTATGCCTCAAAAGTAAGTGTGACAAGGTTAGTTGTGGCTGCCAGAAGAAAAGATCTGACTTGGTAGTGTTCAGAAGCGATCATGTTTGACTTGAATTCTCAAAAATCCTGTTTATGAGAATAAACAACAATAATGACAGACCAAATATATAGTACACAAGATTGAATTATGATGCATATAAATTTTTAACTGCATTATTTATATTTCACTGCACATGTTCCCTGGAAACGTTCAGGGTTATCCTAGATGGCTCAAGAGCCTCGTCTAGTTGAAGATGTCCTTGTCTAGATGGAGGAGGGTTGACCCTGGAAGATTTCTTTCATCCCAAACTATTCTATGATTCCATAATTCTGTGTTATCTTTGTTGATAAGAACCTTTTCAGTGGAAATAAAACAACTTAGTGAATTCTAAGGGGAAGAAGTTTCATCATACAGACGCAGTTTTGTTGCTTTTCCATGGTCAAGTGGTTGGCTCTGGGATTCATTCCCAAGAAAATCATTAAGCTGTAACCCATCAGTAAGAGCTCTGAGTATTTACGTTGCATCATTGTTTTTTTCCCCTGTATAACTCTTCAGTTGAAGGTTGGCTAGGTATGAACTGTAACATTTTTAAACTGTCCCTTTCCCCAAAACATTATTTTTTCTCTTTCTTTCCCCATATTTGAAAAGAAGAAAAATATCTCATAATTGTTTTAGTCAGTATTTATTATAGGTATATCCACAGTATTCCTGTTGTCTTTCATATAAATGTAAGATTTTTTTTTCAATCACAAAATAACAAGGATTATGAAAGTAATTTTATTTTAATACAAGCAATTTAATCTGAATACAAATAAGAAAATTTCTCAGATACTGTCTTGTATTTTCTGCACAATACTATGACTCAGGATTAAAATTATTTCAGTCTTTCAGGTGCATTTCTGTATATTGCTATGTTTAGATTTCTGTAAGGGCAGTCATTATTCTGCTTCACAATGGTTGGTATTGGGATTACAACATAATTTTTTTTGGTCTAAATTACTGACATCTTTAAACTTAATTTCATGTAAATACATATGTTTGCCAGGAATAGATATTACAGGCATGAGTAGGTAGGTGAGTAGACATTTCATTGGTAGTGATTATAATTTTGTAGATTTTACTGGTTCTATGTGAGACAGAGTTAATTTTCCTCATACCAGGCCCATATTGCTGTAATTTGGATTTGGGACTAAAAGAGCATTGGTAGCACACCAATGTTTTGGCTATTGCTAAGTTGGCTGGGGGTGCACAGAAAGTTTGGAGGGGACACAGCCAAGAGAAATGACCTGAACTGGCCAGTGGGATATTCCACCTTACATTCATCAATGAAAACTGAAGGGAAGTGTTTTTTAGGAAGACAGCCATTGCTCCGAGAGTGTCTGGTAATCAGTCTTGTTTGTGGGTGATGGTGAGTTGTTGCCTTTGCATCACATCCTTTGTATTCTTTTGGTTTTTCTTCCTTTTTACTTCTTCAGCTATTAAATTGTCTTGAATATTGACTCTTCTTACTTTTGGCCTTCTTATTTCTCTCCTGTCCCTCTGCAGGTGGGGTTGAGGGGGAGTGAAAAGGCAGATGTGTGGTTAATTTTAGGCTGCGTGTTATATCTATCTTCATGTAAACATAGAAAATACAGAAATGTACCAAAGAGATTTCTAAGTTGTTTAAAAAAAAAAAACAAACAAAAAAACCCCCAAACCCAAAGTACAAAATAATCAAAAAGCTCCAAACAAAGCCCCACAGCCTCCCTCCTTCAGAAAGCACTGAATTATAAAGGGACTAGATTTTTAATAAACAGTAATTTTCATCACAGCATAGCAACTGCTTGTCATCACAATTTCCAAAAATTATGATGGATGTTTGGACATATTAATGTGGGGCTTTCTATAGCAGGGTTACTTTTAAGTATTGGAAAGAATGTGTGAAAGAAAGAAGTGAAAGAATTTTTCTATTATTTGGAATTTATGGATGCAGAATGAGATTAAACTCTTCAGTTCAAAGATCTGACTCGATCTTCTGAACCCTGTCTATTGTCAATGTCTTACAGAAGAAAAGTAAATTTATAGAACCATAGAACAACCCAGGTGGGAAAGGACATCAAAAGATCATCTGGTTCAGCCTTTAATTCTAAAGTGCCATTAATTCAGTAGTTAAGATGAATTACACTTTAGAACAGCCTGATTCTTTTCCTTGGTTGTAAAGAAGGTCCAGGACCAAAGGATGTTGAGACTTACTCGTGTGGTTTGGGTGAATGAAATACTCAGATTTATATTGTACCTGTGTGGAATCATTGTTCTTTGAATATTCTTTTTGTTAGCTAAGACAGTTAGCTAAAGAACAGTTTCTTCTTCTACCTGTTCCCACATTCTTGTTTTCTGAAATGGGTCTTCCTTTTTTACATACTTCCTTTGGATTCCTAAATTTGTTTCAGCTAGAATCTACCAAATTCTCTCAATGTATTATTTAGGAAGAATATTTTTAGCCTACTAGAATGCTCAATACATTGTTAGTATTGAATAATACATATTAAAAAGAAGAAGATATAACTTTTCTTATTCAAGAACACATAAATATAATGATTAAAGCATGACTAACGAGCCAAGTGACATCATAATGAGTATAAAGTCAGAGTTCTTCAGGTATGACTTGGTTAATTTGATCTGTCACAACTACATTACTGATGGTTCCCATCAGCTGGACCAACAGAGGTGTAAAAGATGGTGTTGCAGATAATACTTTCTGTTAGGATATTTAAAGAATGAAGTAAATTTAGTGGAAACAAAAGTGTCTTAAAATAAAGAACAGTTTAAGGACATTGATAATAATATTTGAGCTATGTCACTGAAGCTTTTTTTGAAACCAATTAAAGAGAACAATAAACGTCCAACATAAAAAAATGAGGGGAATAAGAAATGTTTTTCAAATTACTGTCAGTCCAAATCAAATCAAGGTGCTAGAAAAGAAGATAATTAGTCCTGAGCATAAAATCAGATGTTTACTCTTGAAAATGCTTAAACAGTAGGGAAATCAATCCATCTGAGCCTCTGATGTTAAAAATCCATTGCTTCATTGGATTTTTCCTCAGATTAAGTTATGAGATCGATTTACAGAAACAACTTTGGAGCAATAACTGCTCAGGGTTTTAGCTTAACTGCAAATACCCAAAAATTAAAAATGCTATGTGGTTGTTTATACTTTGACAAGCTCACATAAATAATATTTTTATAGATTGGATTGTTTAAACAGTACTTTTGAAAATCCCCTCCAAATTTAAAAGAAGTTGAGAGCTAAAAATAAAAGTATGTAAATAAGAATTGGTTTTTAAAGAAGTAGTTCAACAATTTACAGCATTTTAAGAAAACTAGAAAATCTGAAGACATGAGAAGTTGTGAAAAGGGATGATTGTTATGATTTCTTTATTGGTTTTATTTTAATGTTATCTTCTAAAACAAATTTTTTTTCTTGATACTAATTTCAATTTAAATGGATATTCAGTGTCCAGTGGAAGAAGCAAGGCTGCTATCTCAGCACAGTGTGTTTAACTCAACTGTGATGTGATCACAGACAGCGAACAGATCACGGCTGCACAACATTATCCTCAAACACAGGCTAGAGGAGTTACAGTTTTTCATTAGATTTCTGTGGCTATCTGAGGTTCCTGTGCTATTTTTATAGCATGATGGATGGAGGCAAATGCCTTTTCCTTTATATTGCATATATATATGAATTTGTCTCTTTGTGCAACTTCAAGATAACTACTGAAGTGTGAGATGGTGTATCGGGCTTTAGTGTATTTGAAGAGCAAAGTCACCAAGGTCAGTAGGTGCAGAGGACACTCTGCTAAGCATGCATCATGCTGCCTCCTTGTTCATCTTCATAACCCTTGTTGGAGCTCTTGCTACAGGAACTTTGAGGGACAGCTCTCTTCCTAGGGCTGTTTCTATACATTGTATTCTGTACATTCAAGTGCAGCAGGAGCTATGCTCTGACCCCAAGGCTGATTGGTTCCTGTTCATGTAAATCTCTTCCTCTGCAAAACATATTGGATGCATCAGCACTCTGCAATGGGAATGTTTGTTCACTCAAGACAGGCTGTTCTTTGGCTTGAACCAAAACAGTACCAGGCTTGGTGCTGTCAGTAGGACAGCATGGATAAATCATGACAGTACGGATAATCATGGAGGTGTAGTTCTTCAGATGGTACCATTTCTGTTTAGGTCATTATTGCAGATTCTCTCTAGGAGTTCAAAATAGCCCCAGTTCTTTACATAGCAGCAGCTACTCCTCTGTTGACTTGTGGCACCTTTTTTTTATTGTGGTTAGCCTCTTTCCAGGCAAATTAAAGAGAAATCATTACTACTGACAGCATTAAACCCAACGTGCATCAAGTTCAAAGCACAGATTTTCTTCCTCCTACTGAATTAGACAGTCAGGCTCAAGACTTACTTTTGTTGCCATGGTCTTATCCTGAATAATGGAAGTAATGAATGTGAATTCATGTCAGTGTAGGCTATATCATGTCAACTAGATAAGCTTCCTCTTAAATCACATGGAAAAAATCGTGTTCTTACCATGCATCATTAGCCAGATTTGTAATTGCAGGCTATTGTATGCTATGATTTTAATTGGTTCAAATTCAAAATTACTTGTTTACATAGTTACCCTTAATATTATTATTTTCTTACATCATAGGATTTAAATTTTTCTCTTTTTTAAAAAAAAACAAATATATATATATTTATAAATAATGAAAATTAAGTCTGCTTTCAGTGATGGGCTAAGTTCTTTGTTATGCTTTTCTAAATGTTATTCCACTTGGGACATTGATCAACAATCTCAGCTATTCACTACCATACCGTTATTAAATGAGATACTCAGTAGATAGTCTCAATCAGTCTTTCATGCTTTTTTGGTACATTCTGACCATCAGGTGATGGAAATAATAGCATTAGTATCCTTTATTACGGTTACAAGTACTGATGCCTGTATGGAGTTTTCTTCCTCAACAAAGGGACATTACTTATGAATGAAGGTCAACAATTACTCCCTTTACTAATCTCCTTCTCCATGACCTGAAATCTAAACACTTCCCCCTGTTCTTTTGACTTTCTAATCAACTAATGATATGCTATTACTCTCTAATCCTTTCTATTATCCTTATCTCAGTTCTTCCATCAGGTTCCCTTTGAGCAGCATGTAGTTTGTTTTATTGCCTGTAACACAGAATATTTGTCTTGGTATTAAAAAGAAAAATAAAAATACCTTTGATATTAATGTGAATATATGATCTTGAATTACAGTCTTGTCCTGCAGCTTGTATTGACCTTAGCTGACTTGCAATATACCGAAAAACTGCTGACAACTTCAAAATGCAAGATACCAGCCTATCTGGCCCGTTTTCAGGGCTGTGAGTTGTATGTATTCCTAGATTTGATAGATACCTCCATTGCCTGAGAAAATGCTTCTCCCAGGCTAGTTTTTGTTCTGCATTTAATGTTGCAATATATATAACCTTCCTGAGAACAGAAGATACAAACATTGTGTGCTCCCTCGGTGATTACTCTTACTACTACTACTAGATTAAGATGCAGCCAGCTTGTGGTTTACCATGGGTTTGTGTTAGGTACTTAAGAAAAATGGAAGATGTCTGTTTAATCTGCAATTATAGACAGACCCCAGGGCATCTAGATCCACAAGTCAGGCTTGGATCAGACAGCTTTGGCTCCAGAAGGCTGGAAAACCTCCTGTTGGTTATTTGTATGTTTGAGTAATCTTGCCCCTCACTTCAGTGGGATGGGCTTATCTGTGGAGATTGGCAGATAGCACCTGAAAAAAATCTAAAGTTTTAATGGGTTTGGATTTTTGCTCTGATTGCCTAGATTTAGATTTGAACGAGGTAAACAGAGTACCTCATTTTGTAACTCCAAGTCAAATAATACAAGATATAGCTGAAATGCCAGATAAATTAGATACCACCTAATTTTTTCAACGAATGTTTCAAAAGAAGAATGTAAGACTTGCTCCATAAGGTTTACATTGCTATATTAAGATAGGCATATTTTTGGATTCCAAAAAAATCCCTAAAATTACTATAGTTTTGTATGAAATTAATAAATAATTCAGTTTCTTGTGAATTAAAAATGGTAAGAAAAGCAGTTCTTGCCTGGCTGAGCATTTGTTCAAGTAATAATTTTAAAGGGAGTGTCTAGGTTTAAATTCCATTCAACCCATATTGGTTTACCTTTAAATTACCCTGCAATTCATCAATTAAGGAAAGTTTTAATAGCTGCAGTAGTCTCCACTACAGTACTCCCTGACACCCTTGGTAGAAAAAGCTGAGTTAATGAGATCTCATAGAATAGAAATCACTTGCTTTGAGCTATTCTTTCTTTTTCCTTCTTTCCTTTGAAGAATCATAGTGACAGTTTGACTCAATAGGTCAACTTGATGTGGAACTAGCTTTTCACTAAAGATCTGAAAATCCCCTAAACATGGGGATGGATTGGACCTCAAACTTTAATTGCCTGATATACTTAAAATATACTCTGTCATACAGCTGAAAAGTAAGAAAATCAGTACAAGTCGTGGACAAATGGCAATGGTTTGTAAAGAACTTAAACATGTTTTTATGGAAAGAAGCTTTTTAGGCTAATTTGAGTGTATCTCAGTAAGTGGAGACCACTAGCTGAAAAAATATTAATCAAAGCAGATGTGGAGCTGACTCAGAGTCCTGGTTTCTCTGAGAATAAATACTATAGGTAGTAACAAGGCAAGAGATACATATTCAAGAGAATTGTTTAAAATACAGAGACCAAACTGTAGACTTGAATAAGAATTTAATGTGCCATGTTTTTTTTTGTTATCACTAGGTAGAACAAAAATATTTGCATTTTAAAGATCCATTGCCCTTCTGGCTTGCAGAATAAAAAAGCTATCTGGAGCATGCAGACTTGTCCTGTGATTTACTACAGATGGATCAGATTCCAGTGGCTGTTTATTACTGGAACTATCAGTTTTTCATAAATTTTTCTGTTCTACATATTTTCAGAGCCTTTTCTCATATGACAAGATTTCAAGTAAATTAGAATATTAAATACCTTAGTAACCAAATAACTGTTTGCAAGCTTCAGCAACAAACATATTGTTCAGTATTTTTCCAGTATAAAGATGTTTCCATGGACAATGAGTATGCTACTTAAACTTTAATTTGTTTATTTGGTCAGGGTGGGGAGGATGAAAATTTCCTCTCTATCTAGGAAGTCCTTATAGCAATATAGGAAGAGGCTTCTCTCTTTTGTGTATTTAAAAAATGCAGATTATTGTATAAATCATTTTCCAGGAAGCTGGATATGCCTCCATATAAATTCCAATAAAAAGGCAAGACTTTTCCTTATTTTTTTCAGACATTTTGTAGTTGTCGTTGATGTTGTTGTTGTTGTATTTCTGTGTTTTGATTTTGTAAGGGTTTTTTTAATACACTTTTATGGATTACTTTTAAATATTTTCCATACAGGTCCCTCTCTTCCTTCCTTTCTTTCTCCATCTTAATAATGTTGCTGGCCACCACTTTAATTCTGAAATGAACAGGAACTCTTTTATTGTAAGAAGATTTTTCAGTAGCAAAGTGTCTTTATAAGGTTTCAATCCCTGAACTATTCAGACTTAGTAACAGATGTACACGCTGTTTTCTTTAGGCACATGTTCTGCTTTTGCATTTCTAGTGTTTCCCAATTTTTTATCTGTATGAAATAAACCAATCCAAACCAAAGTCCAGAAGTTCTAAACTTCTGCATCCAGATTTGTTTTGAATCTATGATTTCAGACCATGCTATCCAAAACCATTTGAAAATGACACATGAATAAACATGAACTGAGATCTTCCTTAAACATTTTAGATGTGAAAGTTTAGGAGCCTACTGGCAAAACTGGCAAAAAACTGAGCAGTGTACACACTGGGACTGTGCACAGATGCCTTTCCAACCATCCCATTCCGCTCATCACTTTTGGAAACAGATCACTGCAATATTCAGCAGTGTGAAGTCTGTCTCCAATCTGTTAAATAATGTTGTGATAGTACTGTGAAGACTGCAAAGAGGGAAGCAGGTTAAGCACCACTGTAAGTATGCACCTATCTATTCCACCCCTGTAATCAACATCAGCATTTGTGGATCTTGGGTATGCCGTGACCTTTCTCATAAATCAACAAGCTTTATTACTTGTGGTTCAGAAATCATGTGTCTGTGATTGTGACAGAGCAGAATAAAAATGGGCATGGCACCTTGGAGTAATTCAGTTTTACCAAGAACACTAGTCTGGCCATAATCACAAATATGCAACTGAACTCAAAAGGATTGTATGGCTCAAGATGAGGAAAATACCAAATGGGAAAAGTCAAGGCATAACATGCTGCAGAGAAAAAAAAAAAAAAATAACAAATTAGAAAATTACAAACTTGTCAAAAGGTAAAATTGTATCTTCAGATAGTGTGGAGGATAGAACCAGTGTTGCTGATTTTAGAATTGAATCACTAACCTTCACCTCAATAATCTCCTGAGGACTCAGTGTCATGTCAAGAACTCATTTGAATAACATTCAAAACATTATATAGTTCCTGTCATCCTGAAACTGTTGAGAGAAGAATCTGAAAACAACAGCAATCATCTCAATGAGAGAAAAATTCCCTGAAGACACTGAGAGCTCAAGGAAGAAAGAACTTTAGGGTGGGAAGCACGGCTGAAACTGAGACTCCACTAGCAGAAGCAGACAATGAAAGAACTGCTGTACACACCTTGGAAGTCATTGATGTCAAGCTATTTCCTTTTTATTCTTTCCCCTTGAACATGCTTATCACCTGCCAACTACCTGTTCATTCTGATGGAGAATGGCTGGTTACCTCAAACCAACACCTCATTCAATATTCTACTTTTTCTTCTTTTCTTCCTTATTCCTTTCACCTTCCTCTTTGAAGTCTTTCAGAAACAGAGAATTATTTTGGTCAAAAAGCACCTGTAAAGGTTGTCCATTACACACACACATATCTCTGCAACAATACTCCAACTTTTAATTAAATCTGTCCTCAAAAATGGTCTTTGATGGATAGTCCACACCTAGTGATTGTAGCAGTACCCTGAACCTTCCTGTCTCATAGGAAATTGTGTTATTATGTTTAAAAGGCATGAGTATCCACGTGGCAATGTGCACTTATGTTTCTTTCACTTCTCATCATTTCATATAACAACTATTGGACAATTTTCTGAAGTTGTACAGTAAGAAATGTATTCAACAGAATAGAAATAATTGAACAGAAAGTTTGATTGGTCTAAATGTGAAAGATTTTATCACATACTTCAAAGCTTGTAAAAGCTTTAAAAGATCAATATTTGCTAAAAGACTTGCAAAAAGCTGCAGTGTCAATTTTAGCACTTAAGGGTATTGCTACCATTTTTTAAAAATTGCATTTTTCATTTTTACATTTTTATTGGTGCTGTTGTACCCAAATTTGTGAATAGCTGTAGTGCTGGGTTAGTCTTTTAGAATGAGCATGTGATACAGCTTGAGAGGTTGTGCTTTTGGCCAATTCAGCTGTGATCGTCAAGGAGAGAGGTAGCACAGAGGTATCAAATTCACTGTAGTAATCATTGCAAAAAGATAATGTAGTCTTTTGTAGAAGCTTCTGTGTGCTTTTCAGAAATAGTGTGCTTAAGACTAGTCAAAATTCCTGTCTAGATTTATTTGGAATGTAATAAATATACGTGAGAGTCATGAATAAACACAATGGTGAGTCATTAAACTGCGTAGTGGATCAACCTGGTTTCTTTGAAAATTCCATTTCATTAGAAAATTCCATTTTCTAATGGTAGAATTATATGCTTGCAGGTTGAATGTTAGTATACATATAAAATATTCATAATGACTGAAACCCAAGATGTTCATCCACTGATCAAGCTAGTGGTCAGCTCCAGGAGGAATTCCCTGAAAGTGATCAGCAACAGGAATGAAGGGTAGACATCTATCTGTGTGGCTGCAGAAAAGAATTTTTGCCAGTTCCTGTTCTTCCTGTCAAAAAAAAAATCTGTATGCTGCTCAGTCCATTTTATTTTTGTGTACTTAAAGCTAGACTTAGTGTATAAATGTTTCTTTTATGGAAAATATGTAGTGACTTTGAAGAGGTTAAGATTCTGTTTCATATATTGTTACTGTCATAGAAAATATTGTTTGTTCCTACCAGACCTGAGATGAGCAAAAGGCTTAGCAAAGGAGAGTTTGAAAAAGTTCATTGGCTTCCACCTTTATCCTAGGCAGGTCTGTATCTTATGTCTTTAACAGAAAACATGAGTATTCTGAGGCAGGAAATAGAGTATTTAAAAAAATACTGGGAGTATTACTGACTGGAGTGAAAGTATTTTCTTTTTTTATGTCAGCAATTGTTTCTTCAAGTGAAGAGGAATATAGTAGTCAGTATGAGAAAAGAGAAGAGAGGGAGCAGTAGCAATCTTCTGCATCACAGAGGGAAGGGCATGTAAGCCCTTTTGATAGTCCAAGTTCTACATTAATCTTCAGAACTGTGTGAGGAAAAAGTGATGTTTCTCTGAAACTGGGAAGTAGATAGATACGATCTCTCAGAAGACTGCAGGGTTGATGAAGGCAGGTAAGTGAATGAATAGTTCTGTCCAACAGCAGCTGTCTAGTGCACTGGCTTACTTCTTACACTCTGACCACCTAATGCTGGATTTAGGCAAAAGGAGCCCTTTGCAATAGCTGCTGCTTTTTTTGTGGGTAATGAAGAGAATACTCCCTTTTCCCTGAACCATCACACAAAGTGAGAGCAAGAAAGGCTTATGCTATTTGAGGCTGGTCGTGGGCTGATGACAGTCTTTAATGGAGAGGATTGATGATTTGTTCTGCACAAGTTATTGCTTGCTAACCCCTAGAATTAAGTTAATAAGGTTGTGAACTCAGCTAAACCACATCTGGATATGGTGCCTGTACTTTGTGTGTCAGGCTCAGTGATTAAGTTGCCTGCAGCATTTCATAGATTTGGATAGCCTTTCATTTTCAGCTGTTCTGTTTCCCATCAGCTGCTACACAGTGATGGGTCTCAACATGAAACATGCAATGTGCTGTCTAATTAATGAATGCATGACAACTATGTATTTATTACTGTTATTTGAAAGTAAAAGATTAATGAGTGAAATTCAGTAGTGATGCAGAAGCACAGTGCCAGGCCTTGGTCCCAGTAAGATCTATGGCACATGCAGAGTTTCAAGCATCTATGCATTTGGTCTGGAAATTCAGCTGTTAAAACACTTGGCTATCTGATTTTTCTAGCATGGTGATTATATTATATATAATAACATAAACAAACAAACAAACAAATATTATATTTACAAACTTTCTCCAATTGAAAATGTGGAAAAACACTTTGGAAAGGACTCCAGGATTCAGAATTAAAGATACTGTTTAAATTAATTTGAGTTGCATTTCATACTGCATTTCTACATTTCATACTAGATTTCTGTATTTAAAATGTTTTAATAAATGTGCATTTTTACATGTATATGTTCTCACTGTCTGGGACACTGCCATCTCTTTTTTGCTTCTGACTGCTGACAAAAGGAAATTACTCAAATATAATTGGTGTTAGTGGAAGGAAATGTCTACTTGTCCAACATATGCAAATGTAGTCTACTTTAATGTAGATGTTTACTTAATTATTGCTCTTCAGCTGCCTTCCTATTCTAAAATATCACACATACAAGAATGCCCATGTACTTGCTAGAACAATGTTGGAGCAGACAAGTGTGTGAGAAACTGAGCTGCAGACCTTGTACACCAACTCCAGAGAGCCACACATTCTTCCAGTCCCCTAGGTTGTGCATGGAGGACTGACACAGAGCTCCTGCAGTATATACTGAATGCAAAATTGTGGGGCTTTGGTAAATCAACAAGGAAATCAAATCCCCAAATGGAAGAAACGGGATGAAGGACATCTTCCTTGTAGCAGTGTCCCAACAGAGCCAAAGGGCGCAGAGGTTTTGTGCTTCTCTGCACTGAGTGCTGCTTCAGCAGCATCCTGCACACTGCCAGTGAAAACATCTGTAATTCATTCCTGACCTACTGCTGCAGTTCATAACAAGATGCTGTTCTTCTTGTTTTACTTTTGTTTTAATTCTCTTGTTTGTACTAGTTAATAAATTTTATCCACAATTATACTTATTTAAAGCACTGCACAAACAGGAAAAAAAAAGCTTTTGTAAGTTGTACTCCAGTGGCTCCCTTGCAGTATAATTACTTAAAACATATTTCTTTGTACTACATACAAAAATAATTACAGCTCATACATGCTTTTTGTAAAATTTATCCACATTAAAAAAAAAACAAACTATTCAGGGGGAAAAAAGTGATTATCTCGTCAAAAAAAGGAAATTCTGTTTTCAACTACATAGCATATTCTGACTGTTGCTATTGTTGAACTTAATAAAAAGACAATACACTAATTCACCTTCTCTTCCCCTCCTACTCCAGCTGTCAGGTGACTAGAAATTTGGCCTGTTAAATTTTTTTGTAATATTTTAACATACTATAGAAATCTCTGAAAGTTTATATAGTGTATTGTGTCAGTAGTTATAAACAGTCCAAGACTTGTTACACCATCAAAGCTAAGGAGCAAGCCAAGACACACATATTAAGCTTCTTTGACTCTTTTATAAAGCTTCTTGTTTAACGTGAAAATCTCAAGGACATGCATCCCCAGGGGTGGTTGTCTTATGCTCCAGTAATGGAGATTAAATTTGTGGTAGTTAGCTAGCTAGCTCTTTTTCTAACAAGGAAACTAAAATTCATTAAAAACTAATTAGGAATGTATAGGAGGTTAATACTCCATGTTAAGCCTTATTAATGTGAGATAAGTAATTCATAAAGTATCAAAGGACTGAAATGGACAGAATTAAGAAGAATTATACCACCAAAAACTACATTAAAGCAACATTAAGCGTCTTGTTTGAGCTTGAAAAACCCAGGAAATTCAAAGTTGAAGCTAAATCTTTGTTGCCAGCTCACTTTTTTATGCTGGGGTAATGCCCGTGATGGTCCTCCATTAAGAAGACTCAGAGTACATCATTAGGTATTCCTTTTCTACAACTGAAGCTTCAGTATTAATTAAAAGAGAAATAAATCTTAAAGAATATAGATTATTGACCAAATGGTTTCACATTCTTAGGATGCTTTACATGCAAATTATTGGCTAGATCTGAGAAATGTTTCTTCAGATCATGCTGTTACAGCTGGCTTCCAAGACACAGTGACTTGCAGTTTTAGCAGTCAAAAAAGCTATTAGGCTCTAATACTTGTTTCTCTAAAGCATAGTGTTTTGAATGTCACAGTTTTCTAAACTAAAAAAAAAAAAAAAATTATTTTAATTTGTTTTGGCTTTTTTTTTTTTTTTTTCTCCTTGGTTAAATAATGGGCTTCTTTCAGTCTGACTTTACAGAATAATTTAAAGTGAAAAATATTTCACAAAATCATACAATATTTTATAGAAAATAATCTTCACTGTGGTGCTCCAACCTCTACCCATATCCAGCCCCATTCCAACTTCATCACTGTATCTGCAGGGAAGGCACAATATGCTAATGTCCCCCCACCCCAAGTGCTTCTGCGCCCTTTTAAATCAGAGTAAGTGCTGATGTAAATGTCAGCCACAGTCCCATCACACTAAAGCACTTAACTAGAAAATCTTGTACAAGCTTTCTTCAGCAATGTAAGAATTACTGAAATGACATTTGGGTGAGGGATTAAAAACTGGCATTTGTGGCATCCTATGCTTAGTGAAACCTTGTAGAGTGGGAAGAGAGTGAAGAGGAACAGGGGAAAGAAACTATGTGTGTAGCAAACCCTTGCATATGTTCCTTACCATTCCAGTAGAAAATCCCAAAAAAGAAAAGTAGACAAATCCCAATGATTTTTTTTTTACCCCAGCAAAAGGATTTTTAGAGCATAGGCAGTCAAAAGAACTGCTTGCTCCTGCACATGGATAGAAATGCCAGGGAAATCTGGCCTTCTATAGCCTATTGCATGAATAAGATTTGAGGGGGTATTTCTCTCAGGCACCTGCCTCCATTAAAAATGAAGTGCAGGCAATAGATTTTTAATTGAAGTGAATTAGCATTTGTACGTTTCGCTGCAAAAGTGAATATTAAAGCTGATTTGAGTGATAAGAAAGTAAGAAGATTTGACAACTTAAACACATAAGAAATACTAATACCTTACATTTTTAAGTGCTTTTTATCCCAAAGGAGCTCTAAGTGCTTTATAAGCTACGTAGATGAATTACTTCATGCATCACTGAAATGCAGCCACCTCTCTTGGTAGAAAATGGGATTGGCGTTGCAGCACACAGCTTTGTGATGCAGTATTGCTAAACAGGCAGAGGAGGATGCTGTAATGGCTCGGAATTATTTCAGCTCTCCTCTGTCTACTCAGATAAGAACGTCTCTCACGTGTCTGCTTTTGATTCCACCCCCTAAATAATAAGGTTCAAGACACTTTTTTTTTTGGACACAAAAAATGGTGTCTGGGCCAACAGATGAGTGCGTGCCTTAGGGGGGGTAATTCAAAACTGTTTCATGAAGACCCTAACTTGCAGCTGCCTGTGGCAGTACTCTCTTTGTACCAGAGAACATACATGAAATTCTCCAAACTTGTTGGACCAGAGTCTTAGGTATAGACAGTTCTGAGTTCTCTGAAAATTTTATGCACATTTAAAGATCTTTGAGGAAGTTGTATAGCTATTTTGATATCATATGAGATGGATGAGATTTCTTGGGAGGATTTCTTCTATTACAATTCCTTTTCTTTGTACTGTAAAGCATTTTAGCTATTTTACGTACATTGCTTAACTTTACCTGTATATATTTCAGTATTTAGACAATAAGCTGTGTGAAAAATAGAAAAATTATTTGTCTCAGATTTAAAAGTATGGAAATCAAAATCCCACCATTATTCATTAAAATTAGCATATTTACAGCCATTTTAGCATGAAAAAGTTAAAAATACTAAAGAAGTAATAATTATTTTACCACTGAACAGAAAAAATTGGTTCAGTGAATTCAAAGTGGACAAATAGATTTATTTTTCAAAAGAATGTTGACAAATCATTACAGAATATGTCTCTCGATTATTGCAAAGATAAGAACATACAATATTCTTTATATCAGTAATAATATATGCATCACACCCTGCTACTTGGCTAATGTTGAACTGAAGTTCTCTCATTGTTAAATAGAAATTCAGAAGGGATCTGCAGGTTCATTTTGCCTAACTTTTCTAGATTAAAGGGAATAGTATTTACTTATTTGTCCTCCACAAAATCTAATAATTAGCTGCTTAACTAGAGTATGCTTTGGAGGGGGAAAAAACAAAACAAAGTAAATAAAAAAACCTAAACAAATATATCATCATCACCATCAATTTAATAATCCCTCAGAATCCCTCACTTCATCACATGGTGAGGTGACAAACTACAACCGCTATTCCAGGTATTCACTTAATTTCTAGACAAAGTTTGTCTCTCATGACCCTCAAAGACCACAGAGACTTCTACATTATCCTTTTATAGAACACGATTGATTAATCTTTTAGGTGGCATTCCTCAATATTTTCATCTGAAGTAATTTTTGTGGCATTTCTCTAAACCCTGACTGATCTTTCAATATTTTTCAGCAGATCAGACCTCAGAGTAGCATACAGTGTACCAGATATGAGCTTACTAGCTATGCATTCAGTAGTCCCTTCTCTGTTTTTTGCCTTAGCTCTTCCAGCTTCAGTTTCACACAAAGTGATACATTTTACACAGATAAGCACATAAAACATATGCACAAACTTCTGTTGGCAATAGTTGTTTTGCTCATCTTTTGGATACGCAGTTACCGCAAACAAAGGCAAGGAGCAAATCTCAGTTTTACAAACAAACAAAGCACTTGATTAACAACCTGCCTAAACCTCTAGGTTCTGCAGAACTTGGCTGACAGTGTTGCAGTGCACGACAGAGCTCTCGTGGCAAAAAGAGAGTATATGCTCCTTTTCCTCAGATACCTGTGTAGAGACTTGTCGTGTGGAATGGCTGAAGAACATGGCCATCACACACTTTAAGAAGCCTCTTGAAACCTATTAGGTTGGTATTCCTGGAATATGGTGAGGTTGTGGGGTATGGAAAGCCAGACCTCATTACAGAAAACATCCTTTTTTGGTGGAATATCCAAGTAAAAAAACACCAATTGTAGTTTGATTTTATTATTTTTATTAATTTCTACTAAAAAGAGTACAGAAACTGGACAGAAAGAGAACACAACTGCCTATAAGAACTATGGTCATCATGAGCTCCTTTTCTTCTGTTTTTTGTGCCATTTATAAGTAGATTTGTAAAATGTACTGTGTTACATCCACTGGGCACACCACTGCCCAGCTATCTGAGAAACACACAAAGCAAATACATTTAAAATGTGTTTCAGGTCCAAAACAGAGGGTTATTTTACAGAAATATAAAGAAGTCACAGAATCACAAAATATGCTGTGCTGGAAGGGGACCCATCAGGACCACTGAGTTCAACTTCTTTCCCTGCGTCAGATGCTTAAGGATTCAGATAAACACGTTTGTCAGACATTTCTCAGTAGCAGTGTAGAAATTCAGGATGTTCAAGCACATTTTTCAGTCTTGCTGTGGTTGATCTTCATTTTCAAATGCCTCAATAACTTTGAAAACCTATTAAAAGTAAAACTATTGTGTTAATAAAATAGAAATTTAGGAAGATTTCTTCTCCAGAATTTACTAAGTACCCACTAGACACATTCCAGTCACTGAAATGAAAGATTTTTAGAGAGAGAATAATATGAGAATACTTCAAATAAAATTTAATCTCTCCCTTGGCTCACAGAAAGCAGACAAATCAATATTTTTCTCAGATTTAAGTAAGATATACACCTCAAATTAGATAGAATGACACACTGGGTCTTTGAAATTCTTTGAAGATGGAATAAATATACTTTCAGGGAAAAAAGGCACAACTTAAATTCTTCCGTTTTTAGTGTAGAAATCTTTCCCAAAGTCACATTCTCAGGAAAAACTAAGCTGCCACAAGAGTTATTGGCTAGATGAAAACTTTGAAATTAATTTTCTGTCATGACATTCACACAAAGTGTTGTGTGGGGGTGAGTGGTTCTTACTGCAGAGGGTGTTGGCAGAGCCTTGACTGTCTCATTTAAGTGCCTCTGCATCAAGGACTTTTGGTAACCCTGTCATCAAGTTGCTTTCTGTCTTATATGAAATGTATCACCATTCAGTGCAACAGCTCAAGTTCCAAGTCTAATGTGATTTCTTTGACATCTCTATAAGTAAAATTAATTTTCTCAAAATTTGAGCTGCACTGCAGAATTACATGAATGACTATCTCCTGAAATTTTTATTGGGGCTTTCTGGTACTAATTTTAAGCTGTATTAATTGTTCTTTGGTGCAAGGAGTGATATTCTTAGAAGCTAGGCATTTGTCTTTTGAATGGGAATCAGGACTGATTAAGGAGAACTTAAAGTAGAAGTTGCATAAACTCAGCTTGAGGAATTTACCTGTTAGCCAAAATATTTCAAATATTTACCTGACATGAGGTAAGGCAGTCAAATCCTTGCATTTCTGACAAAAGAAAAACTTCTCTTTTTTACTGGTCTTTTCTCCACTCCTGACATGCACTTTCCATCTGTTCTGCAGCTCTTTGGGCTCCTCTGGAACTAATTTTGTTCACTATTCTGGAAGAAAACTAAACCAGCCAGTAAAGAATGACAGTTTTCCTTGACTTCAGTGAGTTGAAGTTGCAAACTACTTCAGTGAAAACCAAGGCTAGTGTGAGGGAGGAGGTGTGGCAGGAGCAGGAGCAGAGCGGGAGGAAAGGGGAGACAAGGTGTTGTGTGTTGGGAGCAGCCAAAGGGAGTCAGGGAGACACAATGATGTCTTTCACAGCTGGAGTTCCCCTGTCAGGGCTGCGTCCACTCCTTTTTAACAAAACCTGTCCTGGGCTGTTTTATTCATTACTGTATCAGTTCTATTTTTCTCTTAAAATACAGCCAGAGAAGAGGATAGAGCTGCTGTGGTCTTGATTTAGTTGGGTAAGGCAACTCTTTAACCAGGCACAAGAATACCTACTTGCACAATCTTGATAAGTTTTAGGGAATACATAGATTTCCAAGTTGCAGTACTTCCAGAGAGCAGTATAGTTTTAACTTTTTGTAAAAGATAGTCACTAGTGTCACATGCCAAATTATTTCAGTTTCCTAAGAAATTTAAGATTTTTCCCCCCTCCTCATTTTCTCTTTTCTCCTTTTTTTTTTTTTTTTTAATTAATTTTCTTAAGCATTTTGCCTAAATTTAAATTTAGCTGCACCCACTATTTGGGTCTTTCCCTTTGCTGTATTTATTAATATATTAATAAACATACACATATATAAATAATAAAAATTATAAATATAATATAAATTTATTAAACTTATTTAATTTTCTTTATTTATAAATATAAAATTTATTAATGTTTGTTAGCTCAGCTCCCCTGAATTATAGTGTAAAAAAATTGCAGGGCCACTGCAAGATGACAGAACAGTTCTCAATGTTTAGAAGGCATCCCCTAGCCTAGAACATGGGATTTTATGTCAGCAACTGACTGAGCAGTTCCTGCACTGTGTCTGTTAAATAGCTGCTGGGGGACCTAGTCACTGGTCACCTGGGAGTTTCCTGTGTGAGAAAGATTGCTTTTAATTCTGAAATACTCAATTGGATCTCTGGGTACAGGAACCTACAGTTTTAGGTGTATAAAGCTCAACCTAGCATCTCCCACACTTTTAAACCCTGTCCTTAAAACTGCAGTGGAGTTCCGAGCCTTTTGAGTAATGCTTTATTGTTAATTTGAGCATCTTAGGTATGGTGCAGAGCTTCTGAAATCATGGTTGCTTTTGCTTGAGAAAAAAGCAGAAGAGGACACAGAGCAGCAGAAAACTGAATGTGCCTCAATGTAGTGCCCAGAACAGCCCAGGAGGCACCCAGAAAGGCCCTTGGAGGATCAGCACAGCCCTCCAGAGTGATCTAGCTCAGTCTTTTCCCTCCAACGTGAGATAAAAAGATAATTTCTCCCTCTACACTGAGAAAAATAAGTCTCCTCTTATCTCTGTAGACTTGCTGCATCAGATCCCTCAACTTGAGGCACAAGGGCAAATGACTGTTCCTTTGTAATGATCCGATCTCCTTCATCAGGACTCCCCGATCAGCGTTCATGAAATGATAACGGGCACCTGACACTCCCCTGTTACCAGGCAACCCCTGTGCTCATAAACCAGCTCTCCCTGTCTAGGGCTTCCTCATTATCCCAGCTGGTTCTGTTTCAATGGCCCAACACTAAAATCAGGCCCTTCCCTTTGTTAGCCCTGCACGAGGCTGTGTGTTCATTTTAGTCCAAACTGGAGAGTGGCAACACGAGGAAGAGCTGATTGAGCAGTCCAGGCAGAAACTGCTGTGTGCAGCAGGGTGCTCTCTCTAGGCTGCTCTTCACCATGGCCAAGGTAACAGTAAATGGAACTAAAGTGATTGTGCAATCTAGTTTTGGTGCCAGTTCTGTTTTAAAAGCATACCTCAATTAAACTTATACACAGTTAAAGAGGTGAGCAGGTGTTTATGCAGCTGACCTCCACATTTGTCACCTTTGGTACCTGGAACCACTCTTTGCCTGAGGTACTTTTCTCAAAGACAGTTATTGTATTTGGAGGACTCCAGGGAGTCCTGTTACTTATATTAGATTAGGGAGTAATTTGAATTAAAAATAATTGATGCAAAAAAGCAACAGAAAACCTGATTAAAAAATCACTAATAATCTATGTGATTCATGGATCTACAGGCATAGTGCTTTGTTTAGCTTGATATCAGGGAAACTATATGGCAGGCTGGAAGGCCATTTTTGGGTCACTAGCTGTCTGATAGTTATAAATGTATGAACTTTGTGTTCTCTTTGTGATGTGTGTCTTTGTGCTATGTTGCCTAAGCCTGATCATCTCCATATCCATTAACCCTCTCAAATGAAAGAAGCTAACAAGTACCACTTGCAAAGGATTTGCATGTGATTTGTGAAAACCTGCTTCCTGGGGCCTGAGACCACAGTCAGAGTTCACAGCTGAACTGCTTTTTAATGAGCGATAACTTTTGATTATTACGCGTGAAACCATCAGTCCAGTCAAATCAGGGAAATCTGAGTGAAGCATTAGTTTTGTTTTCTTCTTTCAGATACAAAATTAGGCAAACTAATATCATAAAAGTGAAAAGCCTCATAATTCAGAAAAGAATACGTGAAGAAGGAAAACAAAGTCTAATAAGGGAGTTCTGATGTAAGCAAAGCCAAGGGGGAGGAGAGAGCAAGTTTCAATTCTTCTTTTCAGCTTTGCCAGTTTAACAAAGACCACTTTATCTGTGATTGTGGGGATGGGGCTGAGCTTTAGTTGCTAATTTTTTTTTTCAACTAAGTCCAAATCTTGTGGCATAAAAGGCTTTTTTTTTTTTACAAGAGAAGTGGTTCCCTGTATTATATATGCATATTTGGGAGACTGCCAAAGCATTAGATGTCTATGAGCAGATAATAAAGAAAATGTCTGTATACACCACCAACTGTAGATCTCTGTCCTTTAACTTTTGCATTGTTCTTAGAGAAGGGCAAAAGAGTAAGTTGAATTTTTCCCACTGCCAGTTAGCCACTTTCTCAGGATGTGATTTTTCTTATTAAGACAAACTTGTGTACTCTTGTTTGCAGACAGCTAAACCTCAGACATGTAGGATGGTGCAAAAATCGAGATATAGGATGAGAGGGAGAAAGGGAAAGATGGTGAATTTGGATCATCATCCAAATGATGTTTATTATATAAAACAAGGACAAAAAGGAAGCTGAAAAATGCAACTTCAATTTTAGAAGACTCACTTGTTTGTCTTTAACAAAGAAGAGAGCTTTGGGGTTTTTCTTCTCCCTTCTCAGTAATTTTTATGCACATATAAACAGCTCTTGTGAAAATGCCTAAGTGCACTGTATTCCCACAGGTATCACTTGATCTGTTACATCTTCAGATTTATGAATAAAGTGATTAATAAATCACACCACAGAGATAAGGCAGTTTCTTCTTAGCAACACAAAAAATATTAAACTGAAAAGTAAATAAGTAAAGCAACATATTGTAGAACCATAGAATAGTTTGGGATGGAAGGGGCCTTTAAAGTCAGCTAGTCCAACTCCCCTGCCATGAGCAGGGATGTCATCAATTCAGCCAGGCTGCTCAGAGCCCTATCCAGCCTGACCTTGAATATTCCTGGGGATGGGGCATAAAACACCTTTCTGGGCAACCTGTTCCCATGTTTCATCACCCTCATTGTGAAACATTTCTTCATACATCTAATCTAAATTGACTCTTTTCTAGTTTAACCCATTACCCCTTGTCCTATTGCAACAGGCCCTGCTAAAATGTTTATCCCCATCTGTCTTACAGACCTCCTTTAAGTGCTGCAAAGCTGCATGATATAAATAATATTGGGGTTTTTTTATTTTTTCTGTTTATTATTTTGGTCAAAATGGATCTTTGATTTCTAGTATATGTGTATTTTTTAGGAAAAAGTTTTAAATGCTAGGCATTACTGTAGTCTTTTGCACTGTGTTGGAGCACAAATAGTCAAATAAGAGATCCTGGCAAAGTTATTACTTATTTATTATAGCCTGTATTTGTATTTAAATTGTCATCATATTGACATAGCTACAAACACAATGAAGCATAACAAAAAATATGTGAACAAAAACTGTTCTTGAATTTAGTGACTCAGTGCCATTAATTTTGACAATAATATTGTACTGTTTTGACTTTTTTTCCACAATTGCTTACATGTTTCTAAAGCTATAATTCAAGTTTTTCTAAAGAATAGATTTAACATGTGAAAAAATTACCACATGTAGCTTTAAAACCTCCCACAAGGATTTTGTGTGATTATTCAACTTTAGATGAGGAAGGAAGAGATGGGAAGACATGATCAGAATCCTGTTGTTGTTAGCAATTAGATTGTATTTGTCATTTCTTTCTGTTACTTCATCTCTCTCTTTTCTTTTTAATTAACATGGTGGTTCTAAGAATTGGTTGGTGCCTTTATTTACCTACCTATACATTTTTCTTACCACAACAAGTGAGTCACTATGTTATAGTGAAATGCTATAGTAAAACTCTAGAAGCTGATTGACGTACTCAGGCTTAAAAAATATACTTTTAAGAGATATATAGAGTAAGTATTAAATAGCAAAATTAAAGCAAAATATTTCCCTCCAGCTTTGTTTTGTGGAATGATAGAAAAGAGAATTGTTGAACACATCCAGTTGCTGTCTTTCTCATCAGCCATCTGAAATAACAAGCTGTAACTTCTGATTCAGTAAAATATGGAAAGTGACTTTCTCTAGGTAGAGTATTTGATAATTTTTTCAAGAATATTTATTTCTGTGTTGCACAACACACACAAAAAAGAGCTCAAGTCTTGTAAGTCACAAAGCTGTACGAATGATAACTGAGATAATTCCTCAGCGAGATAAAATTTGAAATTAAAAAAAAAATAAAATTCTAATTGGTACCCACAGTTATCAAGTATTCATCTTATAACAAAGGAGGTCACTTCAAAAACAGGGAGCGTTTTTTTCCCAAGCTTCAGTTCTGTGTTACAACTGGGAAGAAACCAGCAGTAAAACAATAAACCATACCCCTAGCAAAAAAAGAGAAAGTCAAAATGTCAGGAGCGCAGTATCAGGTGGGAAACAGCTGTTACCTAAAAGTGTTTTGTCTGCTTGTCTATTGCCTTGGAAATGTTGTATTCCTTCCTCCTTTCTCCATCTTGTGTAAGATACCACAGAAAGAAAACAGAGACACTGTAGATCTTTTCATTCAAAGTCATAGCAGGCAAAGGTAATGTTTTTCTTCTGATGATATTAGGCAAATACAGTGTGTACATGTGGACATGAGGAAAAAAATATGCTGCCTTTTATCATGAAAATGTTGCAGATAGGACATCTGTCAAATATAGGAGACATTGCACATGACACATTTTAAGTGTCTTCTCAAGCAGATTCACAGACCTCTAAAATGCTTGATTATGTCTGTTTGAAGATGGCATCCTGGGGTGCTTTCCTCCCCTTTATCTATTCTGCCATCAATCCTTGATTTTTATCCATTGTTTCTTTTAAAATATGACAAAATAGAAATGTGTAATATATAACTCTATATAAATTGCAGCTTTTTCCCCTGATGTCCCAGTTTGGGCTGGGACAGCATTAATATTCTGCCTAGTAGCTGGTGCAGTGCTGTGGTTTGGGTTCAGGGACAGTAATGTTGATAACAATCATTCAGGGACAATAATGTTGAAAACTGATGTTTCAGTTGTTGCTAAGATGTGCTTACTGTAAGTCAAGGACTTTTCCATGTCCCTTGCTCTGCCAGCGAGGCAGTGCTCAAGAGGCTGGAGGGGAGATTGGACAGCTGACCAAACCAGCTAAAGGGATATTGCATAGCTGAGAATGTCATGCCCAGTGTACAAACTGGGGGGAGCTGGCCAGGAGCCACTGGCCACTGCTTGTGGAGGGGCTGGGCATCAGTCAAAGGGCAATGAGCAGTTGTTTTGTGCATCACTTCTCCTTCTTTGGTTTTATTTAGTTCTTTCTCTTTGTCGTTCCTTTTTTCATTATTACTATACATTATTATAGCTTGTTTCAATTATTAAACTGTTGTTATGTCAAACCACATGTCTGGGGGGTTTTCCAATTTTTATCCCCATTGCACTAGTGAGCAAGCAGCTGCATGAGACTTAGTTGCCAGCTGGAGTTAAACCATGACACTTTATTATAAAAGAATACAAAAGCAAAAATTATTGGCAGAAGATGGAAAGTAAAATATTCTAGGTCATATATGTAAACACATTTTCTATATTTTAACAGCATATTTACGAGTTATCCTGAATATTCATTCTCAAGAAGTCAAAGAACTCTTTAGATCTAGGCCAAAAGGGTGCTGCAAACTGCTAACTGACTAAGAATCAGGCAACATGAGTTTCTAAACTCTGTTTTATTTGTGTCAAATCCATGGGGAATCATTGATTTTATAGTTTTCAATCATCCTTTTTCCTTCCTGAAATGCAGATGTTTTTTATCACTAGAACATACAGATAAAATTATTTTCAATTTGTTTCAAAACCACCAGCGTATAAGAAATGAGTAATGTTTTATTCTTCAAGAGCAGCACAACAGCTCTTGCTTCGTACAAGATCTTAAAAATGTGAAAATCAGAATATACAAATTGCTTAAATCTAGACAGAAGGCTGGAAATCAAGTTCTTAAGTTCTTGTAAAATTGAAAGATTGTACTCATTAGGTCTTGAATTTTGAGCTGATTGAAATATTCAGTGGTATGAGAAACAAGTTGGTTTCTGATTGCAGGAATTTTGTCTACAACTGGAGAAAATCCTAAATTAAAGATATGTATCACATGCATGGAATAGCATCTGCATCAAGCTTCAATTATACAACCTAGCCAACCTGCTTCAGAACTTCTAGAAGTATTTATTTTAAAACAGTTTCTTGGACAGATTGATTAGAATCAAGAGTATGTCCATAAACTGCCAATTTCTAATAGATGTCCTAGGAGAGCACAACATTTCTGTATCTGAGCAATTAGGGATTCTGTTCACAATGATTGGACTTTCAGTCAGCCAGAGGAACTTGATAATACTGCTGTATTTGAATCTTATGGAGATATGCTCAACTGTAAACCACTAGAGATATCTAAATTTAGCCTGATGAATTCCATCCCGAGAGAATCAGTGCTATTACATAAACCCACAGGTTTGTTTCAGAGTGAATAGAAGAGGTAGGAACCTCAGGCTTTTAGTCAGAAATTCTGTTCAATTTTCATATAAATTTATTTCTTTTGCTGAGTATTTGATGCTAGAGATTTTGGAATTGATTTATGTTACTTTTAATGCAAGCCCTTGACACCTGCTTGGGATTATATGTCATTTAATGCCAGTTCCACATTGAAGCATAGTGAAAAAGGATAACAGGTAACACGTACAAATTTCTTGGAGATGTAGCTGACACCTTTAAGTTTGCACATTATCATTTAGTTCCTGAACGGTGAAAGAAGATAGAACTTGCATTTAACGTTCTGTCTAAAGTGTATTCCTACCATGTAATGTGTTTGGACATTTTGTTCAATAATTCTTAGAAAGGTTGCAATTCACAACTAAATCCCAGTATCAATTTTTGAAGATTGAATGGGGGCTATAACAAGGGCTTGTCTTGCTCTACTGGGTGATCTTGCAGTTTAAGAATATCCAAGCCAAATGAAATACCTACCTTCATATGGTAATAATGCAGGTCTTGATGTGATCATCTCTAATGTATTTCATTATCTCACTATCATCCTCACTGAAAACTGTGCATTTCTCTTATTGTTTCATTTTTTTTCACCCCATTCAAGCAATATATGTTGCTATGAAAGTTTTGTGCTTTGCATCTTTGTCTGCTAATCCTCTTGTTTCGAATAAGATAGTTTCCAACATTTATTTTTAGTAGAAATATTTGAATTTTTAAGCTTTATATGGCTTTATCTTTGTGACTATTTCATATTTGATCTTTGTTGTTTATCAGGATAATTTCTGAGAAAGACAAGTAAATGCTAAGAGCTTTCAGCAGTGGCATTTTGATGGTAGAACCTCAGTGTGAAAGATAACATTTAGTAAAATGTGTTACATTTAGTAAAATTTAGTAAAAAAAGTGCTGTTTTTTCTGTTATTAAAAATACTATGTTTTAGTAACCCCAAAGTTGTACTCTTCCTCTGCACTACTTTAGAGATGGATCTAGTTTAGCTCAGTAACAGGTGGACTCTCAGACAGCACTGTGGCTCAAATTCAGCCCCATTCTTCTTTCTCTCTCATATAGTTTTGCTCTGCAGTAAATAGCTGAGTCTCATGGTTTTCTGTTGCTGTCTTATTCTTCAAACACAAAAATCTGTGTGTGGATATTACCTAGGATTAGAAAACTGTCCTCTCAGTGCTAATGCAAGCAAGTGCAGTCTGTTTACAGGTGCCTTGCAGTTTCAGGAGAAATTTGGTCTACCCTTACAGTAGCAATGTCTTACTTCATCTTTCTAAGAAAAAGCACAAAAATAATTTTATAACACGCCTCAGATGTTACGTGTTTATTTCAAGTAATAGCTACAGTTCTAATTACATGTATGCCACTGCACTTTTCATTTGATCCAAAAATTCCTTGGTGCCATTTAAAACTAATCTCCATTGGATTAAGATTTTACTTCTCCTGACAAGAACTGCACACTTCACACAGATCCCTGCTCCTGTTTCTGAGCATGAGAGCATTTATTTATTGGTCACATCACCAATCTGGAGATAGAAATATATCCTGCATCTATTCCTTTGCACACTGTAGAAGAAAGACAAAAGCAAATTGTTCCTGGCAGCTGCAGTTTCAGGAAACAGAGGTTTTTGTAAAGTTACATATTTATAATGGTGTTTCAGCTGGCCAGAGGGTCTGTTAGTCATGTTTGTTTTAGTGGCCTGATCCTGCTGTCACAAAAAAGTACAGAAAAGCTTGTATTGATTGAGAAGGAGGTAACTTGCTGCTATAATGACACTGCTGACTAAATGGCTGTGGTTAAATTATCAGGAGTAATTGGAAAGAATGAAGGAGGAAAAAACATGGAAAAGCACGATCCAATGAGGCAACGAGAGCTCTCCTACAAAGTGCATCTGCCATTTGTAAAAGTTACTCTCAATGCCAGAGCTCTCAGAGGTACATTGATTTCCTCGTGCATTTCAGTAGTTTCTAATTACAAAGAAATTATTCAGCTTGCCTCTGTGACTAACATAAATATGTGGGAATAAGATTAAAGCACTATATACACTGATAAAATTCAGTCAAATTTTAAATTGCCCTTGGGCCAGTAAACTAATAAGATATAGTGACCCACTTAAGCATCTTGTATGAGAAAAAATCCCACATAAAGTCAGCAAAACCCCCTTTCTTTGCTGAGATGGTAGTTGTAGTATGCTAAGCCTGCTTTTTTTCAGCAGCACTGTCTTCTTTAAATGCATAGTTTGGCAGTGTATTGCACAGAAGCTATGGAGTTAAACCACCTAATTTACCAGCTGTGAAAATGTTTCACTGAAATATTTGACTGTATTTGGACAGTTTATATGTAAGTGCTGAGCAAATGATATTTTTTTTCTTTTTCGAAAGTATGATTGCACATGTGCCTCAATATACTTCAAAATACAAGCAAAAGAGATTAGAAGCTTTCTGTGCTTGGGATAAATGAAATATATGGTTAGTGGAAATACCAAAAAGAAATGAATTTTCATGTAAAATCCAATGTTTTTTTCAATACTTACTACTCTGTGGTATCAGGGAAACTATAGCCGTGGAACTGCTATGCCTATCATTAATACATACTGCAAAAATCCATGATGAGCTGGATTTACCATTAGAATATGAAAATATTTGAATTTTGAAAATAATCAGTGTTACAGTATGATAGTTTGAGACAAAATGAAAAAAAAAAAAAAAGTGTTGCATAGGTAAAAAGCCCCAAAACATGACTCTCAGGTGAAATAAACACTAATTTTCCCCTTCTATAGCCAAAGCTTCTAGGAAGACCAGGATTAATTGCCAAGGTAATTTTTTTCTGAATGCTGATGCAGTTAAATGCTGTAGCACAGGACTACAAACAGATGTTAAATCCTTTTAAGGGTATGCAGCAAATGTGATTGCTAAGGGCTGAAGTTTGCAAAGATTGTGGGCAGAAGCCCAAAGAACACATACCAGCTAGTCAGGAGTTGCAGTACCTTTTAGTAAGACCTCAGTCTTTACAGTGGACAAATGAGTGACAGTGGAGTGACAGATGAGCACTCTGGGTTGTATCTGTAGGACAGATCAAATGGTCCCCCCCTGAATTTAAGAGAGTGACAATTATCCAGGATCTTGCCTTTTGAGGAGCATTTGGAAAAGGAAGAGGAGAGATCTTCATAAGTGATTTAGGTGTCTGAAGCTTGCTGGTAAGAAAAAATCTCTCCTCTATTCATACAGTAGCAATCATCTGGAGAAAAATGTCCACAAAGGCCTTCTAAATGCAGCACTGCTTTCCAGATGTTAAATTACAAGCTGAGATAACCCAAGAACTGCACAAGGTGTTCAAAGATGTGTGAAATATGTGTAACTTCTTTGAAGTTCATTAAGTAATAACACATGAGATAAGCTGCTGATATTTATAGAACACACATAACCTCTCAAAAGTTATATCTTGTTCTGCAGTATATGATTTGGCAGCACCTTCTTTAAACAATGTTTTAAGGGTTATGTCTTTTACTTGGCACATAGAGAGTGAAGCACAAAAATTCTATTAACAATAATAGAAGCTGTGTGTCTAATTTCTCATTAACAGTTCTGGTTAGTGTACACTTTTTAGTGCTAAGGCAGGGGTTTAGTGTAGCCTCCTCTTTATTTAATTACAAAATGCTCTCCAAACCCTTAAAACCTTTACACCTGTTAAGTCCTGTACTTTTAAGAATAATTCACCCATATATTATGCAATTTAGATTTTTTTTTCTTAAGTGGAATTAAATTGTAGCTCTAGGTACTGCAAATGGATAACGTAAAAACGGATTCAAAAGGTGGCTGTGTACCAAAGCTTTGCTTACCTTTCTTGCACCTTAAGCACAAATTAATTTGTTATAATCTGTCGTCTTCTAAGATTTTTCTAAACTATTTTTATCATTTAAAATTCTATTTCATATGACACAAAGACTAGCATCTTTGAAGTGCACCTCAAAGAGGTACACACATATGATATCTATATCCCCTTGCCTTCAGCTATGTGTTTGAAAAATACTTATCCTGTTTGGAAGAGGAAGCAGTACTTACAGATCTAATACAGTCTCACTTAGTCACCTGTTATTTATAAGACTGCTTTAGGCAAGTGTTTGCAGACATGCCTACCTAGAGCTAGTGATATTTTTTGTATGCAAGCAATTTGACAGCAGCCTTGATTAGATAAGTGACTGCAGTCTTCATTGCCTGTATTGCTTTAGATGCAGGGGAGAGTAATAATCGTTTTGTCAAAAAAACTTCTCACATGGACCTTTGCCTTCTGTGTTCCACAGGGCCATTTGTATGTTTAAATATGCCTGAAAACGTCACTTTGCTTGTTACATGAATTCCACAGGCATTTTAAATCTTAACTCCTGTTTCATAATACTGACCTACCTTTCTACAGCTTAAAATTTTAATATAGATGTGTGAAATAGTGATGATTATGAAATGGATAACATCCAACTGAAAGTTAACCAGTCAATAAAAATATAAATGATTGGTACTGAGCTTTCCTAAGAGAAGGGGTACATAACACTGAAAGCCTTCTTTTTATAACATCCACCAATGTCTTTCCAGATAAAAGGCTGAGAAAGGAATTAATGTGTCAAAAGACTATGTTTTGCAGCCCATAAAGCAACAAAGCATTTCTTCATGGGCCAACTTTAGCCTATATTGTAGATAAAATTGCACTGACCTTTTATCTGTATTGACAAAGATTTCATTCAGCAGAACTGATTTCTGACTTTTATACTTGAAAAAGTTGTATACTTCGACACCTTGGCAATCAGACCTTTTCAGCCCAGACAAAATACACAGGCAACTGGGGGAAGATGTTAGAAGCTCTCTTGGAAGATCAGCAAAGAAAGACACTTTAGAGAATACTGACAGGCTTGTAAGATTTTTATGCTGATTTTTATACTGCTGTGGTCTTACTCCAATTGTTCTTCTCAATATTTTTTTATTTTTTTCAAAAATGGGCATAAATATAATAGGTTTATCAAAGTTTGCGTACAACTTTGAAATCTGAAGTTGATGTGATTTTAGGGTCTGTATGGAAATGACGAAACATTAGTGTTTCTTACTCCTTAGATTTCTTTCTCAAGTTTTCAGATATTCTAAATGTATCAAAAGCATAATTAAATTGTGAACCAGAGTACAGCCAGATACTATCATCCATCAACTTGTCAGTGGATACCAAGCAGAAGCATAATCTATTTTATGTGCTGCTAGCTTGCTTCTTGTCAGTCCAGTGCCTACATACCCTATATTAATGAGTCAGATAAAGCCCTTGTTTTTATGATACCACATAACCCTTTCTATATACTTGAAAAATATATTTTAATAGTATGTGGATTGTTTTGCTTCCAAACAGTGTTTAGTAAGTCTCATCATACGTACTGGATTAATATCCAGGAAGCTCTATTTCTATTTCTGCCTTCATCTCTTATTCACATGGGTACTTTAGATACAGAACTGAACTACTGAATATTTCAGCTTCACATCTTTAAAGAATGAGAATAATTTTGGAAAACATTTGCTGCAGTAATTGAGTGTCTGTGGATTGGATCTGCCATAGAAGTGCTAGATATTAGGCACGGTTTCACCTCATGAAAATGAGACTGGGACAAGCACTTACTGAGAATATTGTTTTAAGTAAAGTGCTGCAATGTCGACTTCTGAAATGTAGAAATGTTTTTGGTCACTTGGATGGAGATTTTTCCTTAGTTTTTCCTGTCTCAGTAAAATGATAATTGCTACTGAGTTGCTGAAAGTCTGGCAGTAAAATCCAAGCTCTTCTCCTGACTCCCTTGTTTGAAATGTTGATAAATTCATTTGAAAAATTATTTTTTTCTTTATTATATTAGTATTAATTATCTCTAATGACTGTCATAATTATGATATTTTTCTGGGCTTACATCATTTCATACTTATATCTATAGTTACCAGTTGATGAAGAATACTCGAGAATGAAACTTAACTTTATATATGGAATGGCAAATTGTGTTAAAAAACATTTTCTAAGCTAGGACTTTTTTAAAGTCAGATCCTCAGCATAAGAATATTATGTAAATCAGGTCAATTTTTTCCAAGCAGTGAAAAATAATGTCAGAAAATACATATTTTAGCATAAATTATTTAGTGAAAAGTTCAGTTCTTTTATAGTAGTGTGCCTGAAGCATTCGAATATGGGCATTTTGTCTGGTCATCATTAACACATGCCATAGGAGATTTCACTTCCTTCCAGACATTATTTTCAAGACTTTTGCCATTCATCATGGGTTTTCTTAGTAACACAACTTTTCTTCCATTATTCTCTGTCAATATTCATGTATTTTCTTGCAACTTATATCAATCAAGCGTATTGGAAATCATAAAGTGTTTTTAAACTGTTTTGAAATTTTAAAAAATCTGTTCTAAAAGCACTGTAAGTCTTTCTGGAGGAAGAGGAAGAGACAAATGAAGAAAAAGATCACTGAAGGATTGCAGAGAAAATGTCTGTCCTTTTTATTGCTTCCAACAGGAAACAGTCTTAGCTATATTCCAATTTATTTATTTAAAAAATATGGAATTAAAAATTACATTTTTATTTTCTCTATAGAAGTAGAGAAAACTTAGAAAAATAGGTTTTGAAATTCTAAATTGCATGCATACTTGTATCTAGGAAGTTATTTTTAGTTACAGCTGAAGAATTCAATTGGCAATTTTAGCCTACCAGCAAACTTTAAAAATAAAGCTTTGGGGAGAAAAAAAATTCATTTTTTTTAAGTTTTGTACTTAAGGGAAAAAAAGTCCTCCAAAACCAAAAACAATTACCAAAATTAACATCATATATGCATACTATGAGGGCTGGAACAGACTGTACAAAGTCATCTAGTCTACTTCTGTACTCCAGGCTAGAGTCTGCTATGACACTTATTCTTAACAGGCATTTCCTGAACTTGTCCTTTATGACAACACCATTGCCACCACAATCCCTTTTTAAGTGTTCATAGGCAATATATTCCAATTCTACACAACTCTTGTATTCTGCAAGGTTTTACTAGTTTTTTGTTTGAATCCTTACTGCCACTCAGTTTCCTATTATTGTAGCTGTTCCTTCTTCTATCACCTACGGACAGAGAAAAAAAAAATCCTTATTTTTGGCAAGAATTTTTTACATCCTTGAGCATTCCTATCCTGTCTTCCTCTTTCTGCAGCTGAGCAAATTCAGACTTAGCAGATAAGACATTTGGTCTGAACATTCTTACTACTCTCCTTTAGCTGGTGCCTGTCTCTGTCTTGAATTGCACTGTCTAAAACTGTCCTGCATTTGAGGTCTTACCCATCTTAAGACAAGACAAATCAACAAGACAAATTCATGGGCTATGCAAGATGCATTCTTTTCTAACCACCCAGTATGATGTATGCATTCTTCACAGAAGTGTGATACTTTTTACCCAGAAGAAGACCTACTTAGCAATTTCTTTTACTGTGTCTTGTGGTGACATAGTTGATTTTTTCCATGTAGATCATCTTACACTTCTCTCTTTTGAATGCATTCCTCTTGTTATAAAAATTCCACTAACTTTCAATATACTCTTGAGGTGTAATCCTGTCTTCCAATGTATCTGAAATATCTGTGCACCTGGTTTCCATCTGCTGTCTAAATAAACTTTCAGTTTCCCACCATAAATGTTGTTAATGAAAGTGTTTTAAAAAGTAGACCTAAATTGTCACCAAAGCATGTCAGCAAGCCTATGATATATCCTTCCACATCTATAACAGACCACTGATACATGGTTATCTTGTCAGCTTCATATTCACCCATGCAGCTACCTTATTTTGTCTCTTTCCTATTAAACTTCAATTTATTCATATTCTATATGCATTTTTTTTAAAGAGCATCTGTTATTTAATTAAATTATTACCTTAATTATTCTGCATTTGCATGCCAACATCTAAAGCATCTGATGCCTTAATCACTGCTGTCAAAGTCTCTGATTATGTCCCACTCTCTCATTTCTGGATCCGTTTCCTTGTTCATGAACCTTTTACTTTAAAGACTGAGGGGACAGTATAGCATATTACAAATATTACTGTTCCTTCCTGGACAAAGAGATAATTATAAGCTAGGCTGAAAAATAATAATGTGAAAAAATAATGGACTGAGAAGACTCTCTACCCTTCACTGAAAAATTATGCTTGAATTTTTGACTTTTTATTAAAAAGTTACAAAGATTATTATTTTTTTGGGTGTCAGACTATGCTTTTTAAAGTAGGAGCAGATTAAATGTAATTTCATAAACATATAAAAAACTCTGCCAGTATATCTGTGGCTAAGCCATAAAAAGATTGAAGTAAATATAGTGCAGTATTTAGATCTCTGAAATTCAAGTTTCTGCAAATCTGATAAAAACATCATAAAATATATTATGATAAATAGCAGAGTGGATTTTACTTGGCTAAAGCAGTAAAGTTTAAAAGTGCATATCTGCAAGCTAAAAATTAAAATCTAAAAATAAAGCTAGTAGGATATTAATATTTATATTGAACTTAGTGGCAAAAAGAATGCCCTGAGCATATTTCCTGCTTAAACATTGATGTGGTAAAATACCTTCCAGGTAGGATCTCAGACAGTGCTTTGAGTCCGTACTTAATGATATTAAATGTAAAAGAGTAAATTATGTACAAACCTCTAAAAAGATAAAAATGCTGAAGTGTATTGTAGCTCTCTGTGTGATGTAAATCAGAAGAGCAGTAGACATAATTCAGTGTAAAAAGAGTGAAGAAAAAACAGAACAATTTTTTAAGTTAGATGATAAATATTTTTTGATTGTGCAAAAGTTTTACTCTTAAGTTTTCAAATACAGGATGTAAAATAAAATAATATTTCAAATTTCTACTTTTGTGTTTCTCTGAATACTTTATATGCTGCCTACATACGAAAGGACCACTTCACTTACTTTAAAGATGGTGAAGCAAAATATGTATCAAGGATACACAGCTATACCATGCAATGTGAACTGTAAAATATTTAAATTATATTGTGAGCAAGAAGCTGATGATGGCTATTTTTACTTTGGAAAGCTGCTACAGGGTCTTTGAACACGTTAAAAATAATGTATAGGAAATGAAAAGCCATTGTTAAAAATCACAGAGAGCAGAAATTTGGTCGTGGTAGATGGAGCTGCATGAATGAAGCATGAGTTGTAATGTCTGATGATAGAGTTTAGTTGAAGAGAAATTAGTAATAAATCACACCTTCTTAGAGCTAGAGTAATTAATCTTTGTAATGGTTTATTGAATAAAGTAGTAAATTCATCACTTGGAGTCTTTACCAATAACACAATTTATTTCTAGAACTATCCCCCAAGATGCTGAGCTTGATAGTGTTTATTTCTGTAGCAGAGTATTTCCCGACTATGCAAAAGTTATGAACTAGAAATGTGTTGTGTAAAAGGTGAGTCTAAATAACTCTAGGAGATTTCCATTTCAGTTCTGTTGTTCTGAGTGGCTTTGTCTGATACTAAGATAAAGGGAAAGAGCTGGAGGGTGGTGGGGCTGGTGGTTGTAACTTATTTGAGTCTTTTCTCAGAATTACACTTACTTATGGACACTTAAGTATTTTATTGTTTTATATGTTGCATGATTTATGTACAGTTTTTTTCTATTATGATTATATTCATTGCTTACATTCTTATGAATGTTTGTCCAGACAGTAATTCATCTAACTGGTGTACCTCCAGTTTCTGTCTCCATATATTCTCTGCCCTTTACTTGTGTTTCAGATCAATGGTATCTCTATCTTCCTGGCATAAAATTTTTGCATGCTTTGGAGTATGACTCAATTCTTTCATGCCTTTTGAATTAGATGAATGTTTTTATGATTGTATTGGGTCATGGATAACACTATTTGCACTCCAAGAAGGATTCTGGCAACTTTCTGTATGATTTAGAATGAAAATCTGAGATATTGATATTTTACTGTATTTCATCACAGATATTTTTCATTTAGAGCTGTGACAAATTCTGCTATTTTTCTGTCATGGAAGTTCACATACACATTCACAGATTCCATGCAAATGCAAAATTTTATATTTTAACTCTGACAGATGTAGAAGATCCCTCACTTCCTCAGGCTTGCAGCCTAAACAATTTAAGCCAAGCACGCAAAGTGCAATGACAGATCCTATCAACCACTTGATTGAAGAACAGTTCTGTATGATCAGTCCTTGTGGAGGACCCAAAAATATTTCATGGTAGAGTTACTTTTTCACATAAAAAATCTTGTTACATGGTCCTTTGCTATTCTTCTTTCCTTCTGTTTTTTTGTTCTTCTGTTCTTTTTATTAACCACTGCTACAGCCTTTTTTTTGGTCCAGATTTCTCCTCTGCAGTGTACCCTGTCTTCAAATGCAAGAATCATAAGATAAAAAGGCTATAGAGCCCTAAAAAATAGCACTTGAAAATAACCTGAGATTTTCTCAGACTCTAGTGGCCATTCAGACACAAAATAGTGCTGAGAGCCCCTGTCAGATGTGATCCTGGCTTTGTGATGAAGCAAACAATTCTAATTTCCCTGTGACACCTCTGGGTCAGAAGGCCCTGGTCCCAGAATGTCAGCAAATGGCACAGACTCTGTAGCTGGAAGAATTTTTCTATCTGAGCCATTGACAATCAATCAGGAGTCAAGGGACTCAGTTTGATTTCCCACATCTTCTAATCCAGGCTACTTCATTATCCAAATTAATCTTGTTCTATAGCACAGGACAGATGTAGATATATAGATAGATCTTGCTAAGGGAGAATATCAATCTCTTGCAGAAAGTTGCCTGTTAGCCTCAGCAAGAGTCATACATTTACTGGGCTAAGTAAGACATATTCTTTGCCTTATCTCTCCCACCAACCTTAAGTTATTGGTTCTCTCCACTAAAGTAATGTGGATTTTCTTCCCTTTACAAGATCCCATATATCCACCTTTCATAAGCTTGTTGTTATAATTCTATCCTGAAATGTCAAAAGGTGCTGGTTAACTTGTTGTCCCAATAGCAGCTGTGTTTTTGGGCAGCACTGCCTCCAGAGCACTCAGCATCTCTGTTTTTGGGTTGCTGGTACTTGGTGCATGTTAGCCTTCCCACTGATGGTGTCCTTTCTGGTTGGAGTTGCTGCTGCCAAACAGATGACATAAATACCAATCCCATGCCTGCACCTTGCTGAAGAGTTTTCTAAAGACAGGAAATTCTTAAAAAACCCTCCAAAAGTTTTCATGAGGGGGATTTTGGAATTATACATTAAGCAAGATGTCAACACACCTGATTTTTTCATTAAACTCCTTCAGCTAAGACAGTTGTTCACATTCTCAAGGTAAAGTGATTCTTGATGTCTGTATAGCATTTATAGACCAAATATGGACTGAAGTCTGTAGTGAAATGTATAGAGTAAGAGAATAATTTTGTTATCTCTTTGTATTTCTAGCTATGGCTTTCCTAGAAATGTTTTGAAGACTGGTATTTGTCTAGTAGATACTCAGAGCTCTCTCAATCTTGAGTTACATCTGTCTATGGTATACAGAGCTGATGCAGCACTTGATAAATTGATCCTGTAGTTGAGACTTACATAAAGAATTAGAAGAAGGGAGTAATTATGGAGTAAGAAACTCCATAGTTACTGAACATATGGGGGAAGTATTGGTGGGAATTTTAAAGAGCTGTGGGATGGTGATGGCTAAAAGACAGAAGAGGCATTGTGTTCACCTGCTACACTGCAAGATACATTGTCCATGTATTGATTAACTTCTCATAATCTTCCTCCCTTTCTAGTTCTGGCTAGAATTTCTCTCTTACATCCTGTATTTGAGAGGAAACTGAAGTGGTAGTGGCCATACTTTGCTTCAAGTGTCTCTTTGCTTCCAGAGAGGGCCATAAGGGCTGGATCAAATCTACCTGTCAATCACACACCCCAATGAACTTTAGTAATAGGTCAGTAATCTTGCTTTAGATAACATCGCCCTACAGTTGATCTTTTCCAATGTATTTGTAAATGCTGAGTAGAAAACTCATGCTGTGCTCTGGATTCTGAAAAGAAAAATTGGCATCATTCTACATGAATACCGTGCACCTGAATTCTTCAGACAGCTTCCAAACAACGTGTTAAATCCTGCTGTAATATTAAAATTTTTAATGTTAAGGACAGATTCTGCAATTCCATCTAATATGTCTTCAGCAAGCAATCAGATGGTCATTGCAGGACCTGGCCTACACTTACAAAACATCTCTATTGAGCAATGATACTGTTAAGAGTTATTAGAAAATATTGCTGAGGATATTAATATCTAATTATACTAAACTGATTTGTAATTAATTCCATGGGAGCACAAGAATAATGCTTGCAGAATTAATTAGGACAACATTAAATGGAAGACATTTTTCTTTTCTATTTGTTTGGTTTAAGAAATCAATGTAGTTCTTTTGGAAAGTTTCACTGTTTTTCTGTCTTCTTGAGCTTCACAGTCATGCATGTAAGAAATTATTTTCTTCTTTTAACCTACCCATTTTACTTATGCTCCAGTTTGAAACCAAACAAGTATAAGGATTGCAAGTCAGGATTTATTCTTCACCTTAATTAAAGATTCTCCTAGTCCCTCAATAAATGTCCCTTAAATTGTCCTATGTAAGATAATGACCGTTTAGGACCTTGGCAAGCCTAAAGGGTTTTTTGAACTGTTCTTTTGGGCTACTTAGCTTGATATAAATGCAGTTAGGCATGACCTCATTTACCTCTCATGGAAATAGATAATAGTGGCAAGATGTCAGTCCTTTATTTAGCTGTTTTAATGCCAATTTTTACTCTTTTTTCCCTCTTCACTGCTGACCTTCAGGATATGCTGCAAAGCCCTACCTGTTTGCCAAGTTTTCCATAAGGGTTGAAGAAAGAACACTTAAGAAAAGAGTGGGAAGTATCTCCATTCCTGTGGATTAGGGTAGGGCTTAACTGGTGTTGTCTCACCTCCTTAGCTGCAGCTGGAAGGATCACAGCACACTGAAGAGGACAGACATTTAAGAGGCACTTCAAGACACCGCTATGTTTTTTAAGTCCCTTATTAGCTTATATATTTTTTTCCTCAGGCCCCATGAATTTCAAGGGATGTGAACAGATGCCATTGTTGTCTTCCAGGACCACCAATAAATTCTCACTTTAGGGTTGCTTAGGTGCAGCTCTACAAAGAAAGTAGGTGTAGGACATCCCAAGGTCTTTGCCCTATCATGAATTTACATACACTTAATTTTGTAAAATCTGTTTTAACACCTGTTCATTAACCGAAGAAATTTCACTACAGTCTTTCCTGTAAAAATTACTTATCTTTACTACTCTAGTGCACAAAAGTCTAATCTTCGCAGGTCCTCACTGGAATAAATTGTTCTTCAAGTACAGACTTAGGTGTAATCCTTACATGAAAGATTTCCCTCTCAAATAAGCAGCATTTGTATTTAAATGTGAAACACGGTTCTGATATCTAAGCATGAATCCCATTCTGTGTTTCTTTGCTATTTGGCAGCAGACTTTTTGTTCACACTTTTGTGTTCAAGAGGTGCACAGATCAGATGTTTTCCTCGTCTCTGCTTTCTTTGATAGGAAAGAGAGGAGTTGTTTCCAGGCTCCACAGCTTTGCACTGAGATACTGCTGCCTAAAGCTAATTTTGGCTGCTTAGAAACGCTTTGTCCATTTTTTTCTAAAAGCGCCTGAGATTTAAACCTACTATCTCCATAGTCCCAGGCTGCTTGGCTTGCTTGCTTCTGTGGAAGGGGTAGCTGTTAAATCTAGTTTTAATGCAAATGGCTCAGCAAGAAGAAGCAGCCCAGAAAAAGTGGAGTAGACCAGATAAAGTGTGATTGTTGTCATGTCTTTTCATGAGCTTTTGAACATGTTTCTAGCCTGCTGGCTTCAGCTCTTCTCATGAAGATCTTCATCTTATTTTTAAGAAACTGTTTCTAATGTACAACCATATTTCCCTTCTTCTTAAGGGTACTTTCATTTCCAAGCTGATCATGCCCCAGTTAGAAAATCACTCAGAATGGTAGAAGCAGGTAGCAAAGTTGTTTACTTTTGCCAACTTTCAGCATAACTTCAACTACAGACTTCAAAGTATACCTCAAAAGAAAGGTGGTAGCATTTTCCATTCACAGATGTCAGAGTTCTGAAACGGATTGGGTATGAGCTATCCATAATAGCCTGCAGCAAGGAGTTCTCAGAGTACAGCTTCGTCCAGTTTACTAATGCAGTTTGCTGACCACATAAGCTACCACAGCATGAACCAGCTAAGGTAGTATATTTATATGTTCCCCAAAGCTAAAGTCTTTAGATGTTAGATATAACACCTAAAAAGAACGATTGTTTTCCATCACTGAATCTTCATTTATTCCTCCATTGACAAAACCACTGCTTGCGTGACATCGTATTGCACGATCTACTGAGTTTAGGAGTGTGACAGAGATAAGTGTGCACAGATATAAATTTGTGTGCATTCCACAGATATCTCTGTGTGAGAATATATACATGTAGATGAGGGTTCTCTCTAGGTATGAAGGTAGAAGGTGGGAGCACAGGAGGTACAGAGAAAGCCCTTCTCTTGCCCAGGAACCCCCCACCGTGCTGCCCATCTGCAGTACCTGACAACTCCATCACCTCCACAGAACACATTTGCTCTACATTAGGGATGAGCACCTAGTCCAGGGAGAGGCCACAAAGAAAATTTAGGGCCTGAAGCACCTCACCTTTGAGGGAAGGCTGAGACATCTGGAACTTTTCAGTCTGACGATGAGAAGGCACAGGGAGGATGTTACCAATTAATAAATATGCCTAAAGGGAGGGTGCAAAGAAGACAGAGACAGGATTTTTCAGCGGTGGCTGGTGACAGGACCAGAGGCAATAGGTAAATACTGAAACACAGGAGGTTCCCCGTGAAAATCAGGAAACATCTTCTCTGGGAAGGGTGGCTGAGCACTGGCACAGGTTGTCCGAAGAGGCTGTGGATTCTCCCTCCTTGTGGGCCATCTGGAGATGGTCCTGGGAAACTGTTTGATCTGTGAGGTTGAACTGGGTTGATCTTGAGGGATCCTATATGTGATTTCTGTCATCTGGAGTAAATACGCTAAATTTTAGCAGAGTAATTGTTAAATGGAAGGTTGATTCTTCTTCTGGTAACGTCTTTTGAGTTGAGTGCACCTATTCACCTATTTGTCCTTTACGTAGTTTTTATTTTTGTATGTATTTTATAAATGTTTGTATATAGTTGATGTGTCAGAACCCCAGTGGTGATGGTGCCAGCTCCAGGTTGCACCATCTGAGGTAAGTTTGACCAGTTCTAGTTCTGGAAGTGGTCTCACTTCTGACCAGTGCATAGTAATTGAGAACGGAATTATCACATTGTGAAGACCTCTCTTGGTACTTCGGTTATCAAGCTGAATGTTGTTTCAAAGGTAACTGTATTTTGCACTGCTCTTAGTGGTGCTGGCATGGGGCGTGTTTGGCCACTATTTAATTTTTTTCTGGCTGGTATGCTGTATGAGATGCCCTTTTGTTTTTCTGGACTGTGTTCATCTTTTGTCCTTGCCAAAGTTTATTTCTTCTGCTTATCTTCACTAAGATAGCTGTTGTGTTACTTGGAATTATTTTACCTTGCAAATCTAAAAATAGTTTGAAAATTTTTGGATGAGACTTAAGATCTGCAATGAGTAGCAAATTGCAGGATAGATGTTCTATGGCCTATTTCCAGTTTAAAATGCTGTTGCACAGTTGCATAACTGAAGAGCTGAACTCAATTCTCTTGTCCAGTTTTTTCCTCTGAGGCCTATGCTGATACACTCATACTGGGAAAAAAAACCTACACTTTTTCAATATTCTACTAATTTTAATAAACAAAAAAAAAATGGATTATGGCAAGAATTTGAAATAAAGTTATAATCAAATTCTTAAGGTTTCAGTTAATAAATTGTTTAGAAAAATGTAGAAACTGTCTTATTATTTCAGCAGCTGTGAAGTTTGACAATTATTTTTTTGTCATCTTGCAGTAGCCAGATTACAATGTGATAGCTGAAATTAAGCAGCTATAATTCGTGGAGTGTAGGAGCAGATCCGAGTGAAATGTGACTGACATACCACCCTGTAGTTACATGGAAGAATAAAGTGTAAGCAAAATATTTGGAATATTTATAAGCCAATTTTTCAATTAATAAAAATATGGATTTTTGCTTTTAGATAATTACTCTAGTTTAGAAAAAAAAATAAATCTTTAAACCTCTGGCAGAAGTCCTTTACCGTTTTTCTCTCTTTTTTCAGTCCCTATATTCTGTATGTTTTTATCACTTCCATATATTTTTTGAATTATTCTTTTATTTTCAGCAAGTGTTTTCCACACTTTCAACTAGGTCCTCTGTGGCTCTTCTTCCTCTATTCCCATTGCCTCCTGCCTTCCATTGTTACTGCTGAAACCCATGTTTTCAGACAGCAGTCTGCATTGTTAACGTTCTCTGTAGCACTCATCCTCAATCTTTTTGTAATGAAACAACTTCTTCCAAAATGCTTTTTTTTTAAAGCAAGATTCAAGTCATACTGGTAAAAGTGAAGCCAAGGGACAAGGGGTCAAGAAAAGGGCTAATAGAGTTTTAAGTTATTTTCTGCAGTGTTAAGAGAAGGGTTGGTGCTTTAAAAAGAGTATATAATCACAGACATTTGCTTGTGGCTGCTGGAGATGTGAAAGTTAAAACTGAGGTTGACAGGAAAAGGGAAGTATGATGTTGCCTGCAGTCTGTAAGTGCAAGTATTTTTCTTCACAAAAGCTGGAGACACTCCTCTGAAAGCTTATCTGATAATGGCTACTGTCAGCTGCAGACTATCAATTTACAAGGACCTCTTATCTGGTCCAAGGCAATTCTTAACATTCAGGTTTCTTAGCACTTTGTTCTCTGTGTTGCCATTTCTTAGGTGCCAGAGTATGAATTACCTGATTACAGAATTTCAGAAGTGATGGGACTGGGGAGGGAAAGAAGGGTAAAGGCTGAAACCAGATGGAGTAAATTGTGTATTATTTACTATAATATCTATCTGACTAGGTGGTCGGATTTATTGAAGGCACGCTCAGCAAAGTCGATGACAAATTCTGAGAAATTGCATTTAGTATGTTCCTATAAATGCCGTTGCTAATCTGTACTAGAATTTCTGCTCTCCAAGGATGTAACTATTTCTCCAAACCTCTCATGTATTCTTTATTTCAAATGCTTGATTCATTAAGCATCCTCTACATTTTGAAACTGATAGCTGTTTATTTATCTCAGCCTGATCTCCCAGGAAACTGTGAGTTTCTTCTGCTACATTAACCTTTCTCTCATGGTCCTCCTGGAGCTGACATGGTAGCAGTACCCTCGGGCTCCTTATTGAAATTTCAGCAACTTACCTCTAACTCAGGAAAAAATCCTATTTTGGGGGGCATTTTGGTTGTTTGCTTAATTTGTACCTTAAAATAACAACACCACATTTATATGTGTGGAGATTTTCTCAATAATTAAGAACAAAACATAACAAACTAAAAAGCCCCCATTTTCTGATCCAGCAAGAAATTCCAGCAAATTTTAAGATCTCCATGGAGAAAATAGCTAATAAAATATATATTTTAAGTGGACAACTGAAAATATTTTGTCCTTGTCCTCTTTATTAGTTGCTAATTTTATTGAGGGAAAATAACTGATCTGAGAATAGTGGGTTGTTTAAGTGCTTTCATGTGTTTGACTATCTGTGTGCCAGTAAATGAAATGGGCAAGAGACCACTCTGGCTGGCTGGTAAAGCACAGCTTAAATCTCTACAGTTGGTTTTACCACCCAAAATGGATGGGTCATATCTAAACTGCCTGCTGGAAGTGAACCTTATTTCCCAGGGTGACTCTCAAGCCTTGCTCTGGACTCTGGACTGAAAAGTCCTTCTAGATGACCCAAGCTACATCTGTGCCAGAGAGTGCTAGAGATGTAAAAGCAGAGATAGCTGTATTACAGAATTTGAGCCCTGGTTAAGTTATTGGTGTAGACATGGATTCTATGGCACCACAGAGCTTTTAGCAGGGGAAACTTCAAGTAACTACCTTCCTCTTTTTTTCAGTACTTTTTTTATCCTTCCAAACCAGTGCAGCAGTGATATGAAAGCAATTCCTTACAGTATTAGTTCTCTAAGTCCTGTTTCAGAACACTGTAATTATAAATTAATGTTATGGATGCCATAAGAAGACTTAATACATTTCATCTGAAAGGCTATCCTAGTTCTCTTAAAAATGAATGTATCCATCATTGGTCTGACAGTACAAAGCCATATTACAGCCTAAGTGATAACTTCTCACAGTACCTTTTTGTGCATGCTTCTCAGGTATGGATTGCAAATGTGGAATCAGAGCACTCTTTGTCTGGCTGGTATGCTGTATTGTCATGATCAAAATTCCTCCTCTGCTGCAGAGAAGTACTTGTACAGTGATATGCTTATATTTTTCAGTACAGTGATCTGCTGAGGTAGAAAGAAATTTCTTAGTTCTTTGTCTATATGTCTGAGGACCAAAAACAGTGTTTAATAGAATTGTTTACTGAATAGAATGTATAATAAAGGAAAATAAAGTCTTACCTTGCTGTTTCTGAACCTTAGTACACTTTTTCAAAGCCATTACATGGGTTGAGAACTCATGTACAGCTGTAACCAATTGCTTTAACCCCCACTTTTTAGATTGTGTGTTCACCCAGAAATCCCAAATCACAAATAGAGGATGAGTGAGAACTAAACCAAAAAGTGGCTAATCTGTTGAAGGGAGGATAATTGCTGTGTGAACAAAGGGTTGGACAGAACCTTGAGACTGTCAAATTCAACTGCTGTCTCTGAGCAAGGCCAGCTTCAAAGCTACATGAGGTTGTTCAGGTTCTCATCCTGTCAACTTTCCACATTCTGTAAGATCTGATGTTCCACAGCATCTCTGATCCATCTGTTTTAAGACTCTCCAGATGTATGTCAGACCCTGGAATAGCTCATAGTTATTCAGATACTAATACACATCTTTCTTTGTCCACCAAGGAAGGCAAATTCTGTCTCTAAAGGTCCTTTAATGGACTAAATAGGAGAAGGAGGTATTCAGGTATAAAAAAATTAGTTGCGATGCACTTTGTTTTTAACTGAAAAAAATTAACATTTTCACAGGGAAAGAAATTTTCATTGTGATACACTTAAAACATAGGGAATAATATTCATACATATAAACTAAGATGATTTGCTTATATTTATCTTTATTAGAATAAGGCAGGTATTTTAGAAAAAGAGCCCTGCTTTCAAAGAGAATGTCATGTTAAATTTCTACTTTAAGGTTTTTTTAAAGAGAAAGTATAAGAAAAAAACCCACATTTTTTTTCCTCCTGATATTTATTAATATCAAAAAGTAATAATGTAGAAAAAAACAGATATATTTTTATAAAGCATTCCATGCTACCTTCTAGACTCAGGCAGTATGACTCATGTTCACAGTCTTTGTATAAACAGTCTGAAGAAAAATTATGAGAAAAGTATTAGCCTGCTTTACTTTTCAGACACAGTCTAAATTACATTGAATAATTTACCCTTGTAATAAAATTTGAGTAAAATTAAGGTATGAAGTGTAACTGAGTATCTGTTTTCTTGATTTACACTTCATATTAAAATTCCTATGCCGGATGCATCATATTGTTAGCATCTTCCAATAGTTTATTGCATGTTGAATACATTCTGACACTTGGTATTTCTGTAGAATATTCAATGCTATTTTTTAATGGGTTTGTGTCATATATACATATGTGTCTGCAATATATATAATGCTTCCTTGGACATACATGTGCCAGTCTTACTGAAGGCAAGTTCAGAATGTCAAAGAGGTTTTTTTGGGGTTGGGGTTTTTCTTCCCTACTTAGAGGAGGAAGTTGCAAGTCCATTTGTGATCTTCTTTGCTTTCTGTAGGAATTAACATGCACAATTTTAGGCTGGACTTGCAGAAATAATCTACTGTAAAATGATTCATGCTGTCCTTCATATCTCTTTTGTATAATCAATTGTAACTAGTGGTTGATGAAACTGATTTTATTTTTAAAAAAGACAGAACCTCCTTATGATATTGACCATAAGTGAAAGCTGAGGCAAAATTGTGTTGGAAGTAATACTGTTCCATGTCTTTAATTAGAATGGAACACAAGTTCTATTATACTTTGTCTAAAGTATAAAAAACTTGGGAAAAAAAAATTTACTTTGCAGAAGGTCAAAAAATAAGCAGTACAGTAAGTGCCAAGAAGCACACTGAAGAAATAGCTGTGTTTAAAAGCACTAAAATGCTGACCTTCAGAAAGAATAGTGGCAGATAATGCTTTTATTTAAAACAAAAGACTTCATCTTTTTATGAATCAGATGCATTTTCATAATCAGCATCAGTTAGAAGCCTTCACTGACAAATATTACTTTTGACATTTCTAGACTTAGCCTACTTTCAACACATAAAGAAAAGACCTTGCCCTTCACTGCCTTTGGAAGAACAGAACACCAAAGGAAAAGTATGTGTGATAAGTTATTTAATAAACAAATGGATTAATCTTGAACGTACTTCCTCTTAAAGCAGGTTGTTTTTTATCATTTGAAGTTATAACCACTGCAGTTCTGTCCTGGCTTTGGATGAGATAGAGTTAATTTCTTTTCAGTAGCTTGTACAGTGCTGTGCTTTGGATTCAATGAGAGAAAAATGCTGATAACACACTGATGTTTTGGTTGCTGCTAAGTAGTATTTATCCTAAGTCAAGGACTTTTTTTCTGTCTCATGTTCTACCTGTGAGGAGATAAAAAAAAAAGCCATCAGGGAGCAAAGCCAGGACAGGTGACCCAAACTGTCTAAAGAGATATTCCACACCGCAGAAACATCATTCCCAGGATAAAAAGTGGGGGAGTAACACAGAAGGGGGGCTGATGGGGATGCATAGACAGGGTCTGGCATCAGTCAGCAGGTGTTGAGCACTCCTGTTGTACATCACTTCTTTTTTCCCCTTTTGATTCTTTTTTTCATTATCATCACTATCATTTACTATTATTTTTAGTTTTACTTTTGTTTCAATTATTTAACTCTTTTTATCCCACCTAAAAGTTTTACTTTTTATTCTTCCCATTCTACTGGGATGGGGGAGATGAGTGAACAGTTGTGTAGCTCTCAGGACATTTTTTTATCACTTGGTTTTATAACCACAGCAATCTACACCAACATTCCATGTAAAGACCAGGTGTGTCTCTACATTACTGTAAACTGAGGTCACTCAAACGTAAATAATGGGCTTTAGGATATAATTTTGCTATTTGTTGCAGTTCAGGTGTGTGACTATGTGTCACATGCAAACTGCAGCTGATCATTTTGATTTCTAAAACAGAACATGCTTAGTTCGTCAGTTTCTACCCTCCCTTGGTTTTATCCAGGTCAAGACAAGTGTCTCTCTCTTTTTAAGCCTGCCAGCACACAGTTCATAGTCCAGTAACACTTTTCCCCAATTGGATCCCAGTATTAAAATGTAAAAAGTGAAATAAAAAAGTTAGAGTTCAGGTTGCTCTGCCCACTCAGACAAAAAGGCAGTAATGAAAGCTGACGGATCTGTACCTTTCTTTTTTCGTGTAAGTGGTAATTGAGTACCTCAGCTGATAAATTGAATAGAACTATGCTTCTCTGCCTTTCTTTGGCTATCCTTGTAATATGGGTAATTTGTACTACAAAAGATAGATACAGTCTGAGTATTGCAAAGCTATAACCATTTACTTATGACAAAGATGTCATAAGTTCTTTCTTCTTCATCTGCTTGCTGCTACTTCTCTATTCTAGCCATAAATGTGAGCAGAATCTTGTTGTATTGGTTCTTGCAACTCCATTAGCAAATATGGTACAATTGCTAGATTGGGTCGTCAGGGGTGATTTTACTGGAGAGAATAAGAGAATACTAAAATGAAAAATTTTTTGTCTTAAGGAGCTAGAAAATACCAAAAATACATGTAGCATCATTCATAGGTTAACTAACAAAACTTTCTCTGGCCTGTACACTCTTATTTTCCTGACCAAATCACACTAGTCTCATGTTGTGGCATCAAAGAGATGTTGTGGAGAAAGATTTCATACTCATCATAAATGTAAAAATTTATTTATTTATCTGTTAACTTGCGCAGAACTTTTTCAGAACATCCTGGAATTCCAATGAGGAAGGAAAGGGAGAAATGTTCACTTGAGAGAAAATTTGTATTGGAAATTGATATAGAATCTGTAAAATTCTAGCTAAGAAATCCCTGCAACATGTCTTAACAAACTGTAGAAGCAAAGATATGTCTTTATCTTCTCTTGTGGTAAATACTTTATCATAATGAGCAGGACTCTTCACAGTGGTAAATTGCAACTTCAGTTCTCATTTCCTTTCTATTTCACATGATGACATTACGCAAAAAGAATTGTCAGGCCTGTGTAGAATATAGCATCACTCAAATATACAGAGACCTCTCCAGACAGCATAAATTACAAATTAACCCCAGAGACACAGTCATGTCTTTCCCATCTCTTGCCTATTTCTAAAGGGAAAAAGAAAAGTGTAATTGGACAAGAGCTACTGTAAGGAATTATGTCCCCAAAATAAATTGATTGTAGCCTGTATAAATCTAGTGATGCAGGTTGTGGCACAACTCCAGAAGGAACTGTACAAATGTGGAAGAGGAAACTTTAAGCACTGGAGCACAAAAAGAAGATTGGGGCAGGATGTAATGCAGAAACATGAATATGTTTGTCAAACTTCACTGCCAAGTCAAATAATTCTTCAAGCCATGCTCCCAGAATCTTGCAACATGTGAGACTTCTCCAAATGGCTCTTGAGCTTCAAGCATAGTCCCTGAAATCTCAGTGGGGAAGCTTTTTATTCTTGAAAAATGAGCCGGTCTGGGTTCAAGACTGTCTGGGAGCTGGGTACAAACCTGATGGATATGGGACCAATCTTTCTATCAAACTTTAATGTCTGAAGACAGAGCTACTTGTCCGTTCTTGCACAAAGACACAAAAATTCCTTCTTTTTACTATTTTACCCCTCTAAATTCTGTGGCTAGATGAGAATGGTTTGAACTGAAATGGTGTATAAGGGTCCACCCCTGTCAAACAAAGTGACAAGAAGTGACATGGAACAGCTGGTCTAATGGACACATTAGGTGGATTTGGGGCTGTAGAGGTAGCATGAAGTCATCATTCATTTTTACAGTAAAATATCTGAACTACCTTCTGAATGGCTTTTATTAGGCAGACTATTTCAGAGAGCATAGGCTCACAGAAAGTAAATGCAGCCAGGAAACCACATACGTTCTTCTCTCAGTTTCTCAGAACTTCTCTTTCAGAAAGATGCCGCTAGTCATTTCTGTTTATTGTTCTCCGTGTTTCTAGCTGTTCAGTTTGCCAGATGAACATAATTACTGACAGAAATTACAATAATTTAAAAGTAAAATTGAATTACTCTTACCATCCCCTTCCAAACTGTATCTGAAAGGATTTAGAAGGGTTCAGATTTCAGACCACTGTACCATTATCATAGAAAATCCCATATCCATCATTCTTTGACTTTTTTTTCCACCTTCCATACATAATAGTTTCCATTCATTTGCAGGTCAGTCTATTTATCCCTAAATATGATTATACTGCTTTCACCATTAAGGAATAGGAAATTATGCTTTCTGGGCAAACTCAGTTCTGGCATCTGCCAAATACACATCTTCCCTGAAAACCAGCTGGCTTCTGCTAGGTGCAGTTCTCCCTTAAGCTGGGAATCTGATGATGCCATATCTTATTATCATCTGAATATCTGGTCACAAAGGATGACTAATAGATAATTTCTGGACAGAGTACTCATTTTTTGCACTTTTTGATCTCTATAGCCTTCTCTATGTAAAATATGTTTTGAGTTTCCTGTATCTCAAGGATGATGGTATTGAACTAATACATTAGGAAAAGATGTTTGTATAGATAATATTCAGCTTTGGAATTTGAGTTGATGCAGTGCATTCCTACAAAATATGACCTGATTGAACTAGCAGGTTTCTCTGGTGGGCATTTCCATCAGTGATTCATATGGTGAATAACATGAAGCTCCATTAGAATACCCCTACCTGTGTACAAGGGACACAACTGAAATTTACAGGCATCTCATAGATTACAGTAAACACAATTTTTTAAAAAAATAAATTAGATTAAAAAAAATTAATGATTTATTTTCACCTCTTTGTAAAATAACATATAGCTGTGTTTTAAAGAAAGATGGCCCAAATTAAACAAAACTGAGAAAATAAAAATAAATGTCTATAGTTCCATTCTGTTTTCTTTTCCTGTCACTTAAAACTTTTCCCTAAAATGTGGACGATCTCCAGCTGCTGTCCAGTTAGGAAAATGTCCTCTTTTCTTCCTTTTAATGTAGCATCAGCACATTGAGTGAAGACGTAGTAAAATGACTACAAATACTATGAAACAGAAAACATGTAAAAAACAGTACTATGAGAAGCTGAGTTTGGCTGTACTGATAACTGACAACTTTACATCTGCACCCTACAGAACAGCATCCTCACTGCTGAAGATTTCCTAATAGGAAAACTTTGATTCCTGGCACTTGTTCTAGTCTTTGGCACTCAGCACAACCATGACTGTGGTCGAGGTTCTATCTACAAAACCTCCGTTTGCTAAATTGCTAACAAAGAACAAATGTTTTACCAAGCCCTAAGAAAGTGGCTACGAGGTTGAGACATGAAATGGATGCAGTTGCCAAAGCAGGTACTTCATTTCATTTTACATTAGGTGCTGTACCTGGACTCACACTTTCTTTGCAACCTCGTATACACACTCACAAATAGATATGTAAATGTATTATATAAAAAAATACATATTTTTAAATGTGGCATAGATTTGCTGTGGAGTGATGGCTTATGCAAACAGAGTGCACAATGTATGTGCAAGGTAATAGATACACAGTAATTGAGGCAGGTCTTCTGTTGCTGGATAGACAAATCTAGGCAACTCTTGTATGTTGACATCAACTTTGGTCTTATCATAGACATCAACTTTATTCCAGTTTTCAATTTTTGAACACAGTTTGGGTGAATAATGAAGAAGTACATCTATTTATTTTTAAATAAAATCCTCTTCAAGAATTAGCACAGTAGGCAATGTGTTCAAGGCACTCCTAAAGAAAGGTAAACAGTAGAACAGCAGGTCCCTTTTGAAGTAATAATATGTGAAGGGTTACACTGATACTTTAAATAAAGTGCTTCATGCTGAACTGCTACAAATCTGAGAGCTGGCAGCAAATAGAGATTTCCTTATGTGGTTTTTTTGAAGAGGATGTTAAAAGCCTATTTTTTTTGCATTTTTATTAATCACAAGATCTTCACTGTGTAGGTCTTAGGAGGCAGAGGAAGACAAGGCTTTCTTGTTCCATCTGTTTTCAATAGGAACAGTTACCTGCTTTTGATTGACTTCTGCCTATTCCTTCCTTGAGACTTACAAACTATTGCCATATTCTTGCTTTCCAGTGCTAGAAGGAGATTCCCTTGCTTTTGCTTTCCTGGGAATCCTTTGTGGGATTTTGCACCTGCAAAAGATTCTTGTTCTAAAAAGGTATTTCACAAACCAAACAAGTCTCTAGTAAAATGGTTCACATGGAAGTTCTCTAATGCACAACATGGCCATGAAGTTTCCCCTTTATCTCCAACAGGCTTTTAGATGGAGCCTGGTTAGGCAGGGGTGATACCAGGACTTACTGCCCTGCAGTTTCCAAAGTATTCAGGTTTGCAGTTTTGGTTCTAGTAGCTTAAGTGTCTTCTCACTGAAGTGGAACAGACAGCAATCTAGACAATCACATAAAAAAATTTCAATCAAATTAATTAGAAGTGTATTAACCTGAAAATTGGAAAAGCAGATATCTTGTTCCAGATGTGTCATGAAAGACTAAAGCCAGGAGAAGAATGTCAGAACAGCCGCCATTGCCAGATTCTGCTTCATGTTAGGATATAAACATTAGAAAGCTGTCAAGCTCTAAGATGTCTTTAATCTTGTTGTAATTACATGTCAAATTAAGGGGTTAAGAAGGTCAACCTTTTTATTTGCATTGTCATTTTTCTTCTTTTCTGAAATTAATTTTTCATATCAGAAATTACTCCTTCATAGGTCCAGGGCAAAGTAAATATAAATGCTTGGTAGCCAAGACAATGAGTTAAAGATATCCTATAATTAACTTTGCTTTATTAATGTTTCACTTACTTGAAGTAATTAGATTCACAGAAGCAACATAACTGTGTTTTTAAAATAAATTACATACATGTTTTAGATAACAGGAGGGAAATCAAACTTCCACTGCAACTGCATCTCAACTTGGAAAATACAAAAACATGGACCTGTGGCCCTGCACACTTGGCACTTGAGTGAGGTTGCTCACATCTTTGAGTGCAAGCAGTGGTATGGTGACAGGATTAAGGACTATGAATTTGCATTGATTGGGAGTTCAAGCTGAATGAAAAAAAATTATAATAATAATGATATATCTATTTGTATAGCTTGTATAATGCATATTGCATGTGTTCAAAATAGGTATCCAGTAGATAGACTCAGTCCAGAACTACAACAACATGCTTGCTATCTTTTTGTTTTCTTTACCTATAGTTTATAGCAAGCAATTCAAATTAAAACCATGTTCTGAAAGTGGCTGAACCACTTTTTTTCCAGAATAGTTGTCAAAAGACAGTGAAATCTAGTGGTTAAAAATATTTAGTGAATGTAAATGTAGTTATCCTAAGGACATATCAGTATTCCAATAATTTAAGTGATGCTTTGATTAGATTTCTTTCTACTGAGAATAATTAAATTCATAGAGGAAGGCTATTTTAAACACAAGAAGACATTAGCAAAAGTAGAGAAGAGGCGATGGCATCAGGTAATCAGAAAAACATAGGATTGTACACTTTAGATGGATTAGGGGAAAACAATACCAGAGAAAAATGTGAATTCCTAAGTCATAAAGTTATATAACCAATAGAATGTGTATTTGTGTGATCCTAGAAAAGGAATATCCACAGAAAGAGAGGTCTATCTGAAAACAACTGGTGTTTCTAATGTATCCATATGATATAGTTAATTCATTTTGCCTTTAATATTCTCTAATATTTTATGAGGATTTTCTCTCCTTCCTTAAAATGGAAAGATACTACAGTCTGAGTAGTCTTTAAATTTGTGATTACATGTCAAATTAAGGAGCTAAGAACGTAAGACTTTCTACTTTGGATTGGCTCTTTTCTTCTTTTCTGAAATGAATTTTTCATATCAGAAATTATTCATTCATATGTCCAGGGTAAAGCAAATGTAAATGCCTTGGAGATAAAACAATGAGTTAAATATACCCCTATAAAAATCACTCCATGTTATGAGAACTTATTGTAAAGTATAGTAATAACCTACCTTTCATGTATGATGTTAAAAATATTATAGTGACACTACTATAAAATAGGAAATGTTTATGCTTAGCTAAACTATAATGTACATTCCCTGAAGCTGAAGAAAAAAAATCTTCACTACACATACTTTTACAGAAGCAGATAGATTTGCACAGGTCACACATTCAATATATTTCCTGCATTAATTACATGAATTTTAACTGAATGTTTTCAATTCTTAAACAATTGCTAAAGCTAATCAATGTGAGATGTTCTTTTGAAACATCAGGCAGAGCTGAAGTGTTTGGGTCTGGATTTACCTGTACAGGAAACTGCTTCTATCCATTTTGAAGTGGCATTTGTCATCTATTTTTCATCCAGGCCTTCTCATTTCTGTTTTGCTGATAGTATTCTGGAAATCTTCTGGAATGGCTAGTGGAGAAATATAAATTAATGATGATAATTTATTGGGTACTTAAACGCTACAACTACTTTGTGGGATCAAAGTAGTTGGTCTGATACAGCTATGTACCAATGCTTTCTAATCCATTCAGTCATAGACTTGAGTTATATTCTTTGTTTAACCATATAACCACTTTGTGCTCAGGCTTTAAAGACAGTGCTATAGAAAATTATATAAATTCATTTCGTTTGTCTGAAAGTTGCCTAATTGCATATGTTTGTTTTCACTACCCATATTTAAAATGTGATAATGAAGTCTGCAGCAAATATGAAAACATTCATATTTGTATAATGTTTAGTGATCTTAGGCATTTAGTTCTGCTTAAGTGGTATTATTAGGGAGAAAATTTTTACTTTCAGTAGGCCTCCAACACTAAGAGTTAACAATCCAGATAACAAAGGAACATATTTGATGTAGTAGAACCAGGAGCATGGACACTGATTCTGACTTAGCAAATGAAAGTTACCTGTGTACATAGGCTAGGGTTATAGCTTGCTACGTGACATAGATGAATTATCTTAAATAACTTTCACAACATCCAAAAGTAATATTGTAGTATTGTTGGAAAAGCCACTCCTGGTTTGACACCATCCTTTGCATTACAATCTGCAATCCTGACATATGAGGCCAGTCACTTATCCAAAAGCAGTGATTGTTTAAAGACAGAAACTATTAGAAAAATGATTTTTCAAAAGAAATTGCATCACTCTACACTATTACCTAATTCTATATTATTTCCCATCCTCCTGATTTGTTTGGGGTTTTTTTTTTGTTTGTTTGTGCAATAATTTTTTTTTTCCAAAAGAGCTTTTTAAAATAGAAACATATTAAGGTTATGCATCTTTGAAGATATAAAAACCTTTCTGAAATTACAACCGAGAATAGAAGTTTTTAATAAAAAAATATTGTAAATGATGTTGTAGATGCTTCTTGGTAAAATGATTACAATATATGACTTCTCCTTAGTGCTGCATTTTTAAAATTAAAAATAAGCATTTCATATATAGGAAGCACGTTAGAGTTAAATATATTAACATATATAAATTTCTTCATGGTTCACTTTTCAGGAGAGTCAAGATTCATTTAAATGATTCACTTTCCATCTACATATACAAGATGTATCTTTTTGGTGTTGTAATGCAGTACAGATGCACAATAACTGTCTAGACATTTACCAGCCCATCAATAGGAGAATATTGAGAGCACCAGAGCCCAGGTCTCTGATTTGTCTCCCTAGTAATGGAGAAGAGAATCATTGAAACCTGTAGGGAATCTCAGAAGAAATACTATGGATTCCTATCTAACATTATTGATGGAAGTTAAATGTCTGCTCAGAACCATAATCAAGCTCAGGAGGCGACAAAACGTTCATGTGAGCTGTTTAACTGGAAGTAAGGTGAAAAGGAATCCTGTTGTGAAAACATGGGCTCTTCAGGGGTTCAGATTGGGCAAATATCTGGTTCTGGAGAAAAGGAGAGAGGGGCTGTGAATCACAGAATGCTCTTAAAAATTAACCCTTTCTAGCAGGGGTGTCCTGTAATTGTTTTTTGTTTTTTTTCCATCTACTTATCTTGCGTCACCTGTAAAGGTGTTTAACTCAGGAAACAAGAGGCTCATCAGAATGAACCTATTTATGGGAGCAGAGCTGAATTTTTCAACTTCAGTAGTTTAAACAATATTTCCAGCAGGCCACAATATTATCCTATTTTCTTTCTCTTTTTTTTTTTTTTTTTTTTAATATCAGTATTTCAGTTCTGATATTTCAGAATGATTCAAGCGTTAGCATCATAATTTTTTGGTCCTCAGGACTGATTGTCTTATAGGAAAGATTGGAATTAAAGGCTCCTTTCTGATTTTTAAGTTTTTTAAAATCTGATGGTTTACTTTCAGCCAGATGGGACTGCCTCTCCTCTATGAATGAACCAGATGTTGATTTGCATCAAGTTTTTGGCAAAGAGTTCATATAATTTTTTTACTGACTGATTCATTTGCATATCAGCCTCATTAATAATGTATAGTCTCACTGCAGTGAATAACCATGGCCATCTTTTCTGTATAATTAATTCATATAGCTCATCACTGCCCTAGATAAGTGTACCAATACCTACAGGTAAACTAAGTGGTAATGCTACTTGTGGTCTTCTAAAATCAGACTAGCAGAGCTTTTGATCAGTTATTTTAAGCCTCTGTAAACTAAAATTCAGAGTTTCAGGTTTAAAAGAAAATAATGCACTTTCATGAGATGTGTTCATCGCCAGGAACAGAGGAACCCAGGACTAGAATTGCATTACTTAAAAGGGAGAAATCAGATGCACAGTGTAATTTTTAGTCTTAATTTTCTCATTTCTTGTGTTGTCCAAGACAAATATGGGATGGTATTTTTTTCAGAGAAGTTCTGCAGAACTGAGACTGAACACTGGTGTTTACTAGACTGAAAATCCATTATGAGCCAGCTGAGGGAGCATGGATAGGCCAAAGTTGCCTCCAGGCATTCACATCATCTGCTGGTCATCAAATATAAAATTGACTTGAATGTGGTACTTGGAAAGAAGCTCTGGAATGTACCAGATCTTGAAAGGTTCATTTACCTCATGAACTGAACTTACACATGCATTTCAGCTTTGGAGGACACAAATCTGTCTGGGAATCTTGCCAAAGGTATATATCATGTCAAAAACTGATTTTTCTTTTTTTCCATATGCTTTTTAAAGAATAGGGCTTTTCTTATTTGATGCAAGTCCTACATTACTAAGTGTTGTTATGCTTCATAACACTTGGAAATAGTTGCAGTTCTTTCTAGACTAAAGTTATTGAAATGATTTAAAATAATATATTTATCTCCCTGATAGCAGCTATGGATATATATCCACATATCAGGGAGGACATGTTTTACAACCCCTGTAGTCCTGAGCTCTTGATTATTCAGGTCAGGCAATGCTTGTCATTTTCTTCCAAGTTTGTTTCTCCCTTCCTGAGAGAGCCTGGGAGAGCAGGAGCATTGGTGCATGCTGATGTCTCATCCCATCATTTAGTTAGAACATGGCTACTGAAGTCAATAGAGATATGAGAACTGGGAAATATGCACAGGATTTTTCTGTCTGCAGTCAGTAGTCTCTCATGTTGGATCAGCTGGAAACAATAACTTGCCACAGTTTGGGGGCTGCAAAATATCTTCATGACCAGGTACTCCAAAACAGGAAGCCTATATATAGTATATGGCACCAGTGACCATAAACTAGGAAAAAAAAATGCTGTATTACTAATCTAATAAACCTGACACACAACTCACATGAAAGATACTGTCCATGAAGCCCTCCTACACTATCAGATCCACAGGAAATTAAATAGAGAAGTAAATTATGATTTTGCTTGCAGCATGTGTCAACGAGCTTCCCATGGGCTGGCCAGGTTGGTAATTGCTGCTATAATGGGAAGTAGTTGCCTGCATTTTGGGGAATAAAAAAGGTTGTTTTCTTCTTTCTGCAAACTGTTAAAATATTGGCTCTCACTAGCATACAGTCCAGATTGAACTTTGCTTCTGCAATGTCCTTTTAGTAAAGAGCTATAACCAGCAGCTTCTTTTCATTTGAGAAAATGGAAGCTCACTTTTTAATTATATTAGTGTGGTATTGCTATTAAAATATTTGATCTCTTCAAATAAGTCAATTAGCCCTTTATATCAGTTTCTGTATCTAAAGGCTGGAATAGTCACTTTATGGGAATGTTTAGGGATGTGATTAATTAGCCAACACTGAAACATAAGCATGAATTCTCCTGTGCCCATCTCCAACAGTTTAATAATTCCTTCAGAGAAATAAAAATTGCATTATTCAAGTTGCAGGACAAATTAAGATTTGCAGATGTTCCTGTATTAGAATTTAGTCAAGACTCCATGAATAACACTTCTATTCCTGTGAAAAATGCATATGGAATTATAATGAAGGACACTGGTTTCCCATAACTTGGCCTCATTTCACATAACACACACACATTTCACATATGATATACAGTTCTGATGTCTAGGTATATTATTAAATATGAATCCACAGATTAAAATATGAACACATTTTTCTTCATATCCTAGCACTGAAGCTGCTTTGTTCATAACACACAATGAGAAAATGTAGATAAAAATTTGTATAAATATAATCTTTATTTATTATAGATTATCTAGACTACTTCAGATAAAGATCTTCAGCTAGTCTTGTGTCTTCTGGATTTTTTTCACTGAATTTACTGAAATTCAATAGTGTAAAATACAGTAACTATAAAGGTTTTGATTTAGCTTCTTTAGTTCCTTTGTTGTGTGGTTTTGGGGGTTCTTGAGGTTTTGGAACTTGGGGTTTTTTGCTGTGGGAGAGCTTGGGGGAGGTTTTTTTTAACTGAATATCTTGGCAAATTCCCTGGTTTCAACTATAACTTCTAGTGGGAGCACTATAATCTTACTTTTTAGGTAGCCTTATGTTTCCAGCCCAGGTAGGTATTTCTAAATGCTAACTTTATAGTTGATACTTTTATGAGGGACCTCCTAGTAGCAATTTTTCTCCTTCTGTATAAAGTATTTGAAAAAATAGCTGGAATTGTAAACTAGCAGTGAAGACCTCTTAATTGCCAGTTTTCTTGTTTTGTTTTGCCTTTTTTTTTTTTTTTTTAATGTCTTATTTGTGCAACATGCACAATAGTCATTTTCATATGAGAGACAAAATAAATAATTTGATTTGTTATGGTAGTCCTTTCTCTAAACAATTAACAAAAGAAAACTTGAAATACTTTATAAAGACACCCAGTAAAAAATTGCAAGTGATACTTTAATTATGTAGAAAGAAATATGTACATATAAAGTTATTTAGGTGAAGCTAGAATTAATTTCAGGTATGGTCTCTGTATCCATTGTTGCTCAAGTTTTGCTGTAAGTTTGAGGTAATGTTTTATGAGAGAAAAAAATTACTTTGTCATATCGTTGACAAAAGAATCACACAAGAACTATCAGGAATTACTTTTCAGTGGAGCTAAATAAATATACTTAAGCCTTCCTCATAACTGAGAGGTACTGATTTTTTTTTTTTTAATAAAATCTGGAATGCAGATATAATCCACTTGTGCTAGAGCCAGTGCCAAAAAAAGAACTGTGACATTTTTTAAAGTAGCCTGCCCTGCCCATAATGCTCTCTGTGCATATTTCAACAGCAGAATATCTCTCCTCCCCTTTTTTTTTCTTTCCAAGAGTTGTCTTGCCTGCAGCATTGCACAGAGAAACAATACAAGTTGTCAAAAATTAGATAACCAATTTACTTGGAAAATGAATGAATGCTTTCCTCATCTGACGTTAATTTTTTTGGAATTGTGTCTCAAGTGGAAAATGTTGGCTTCGAGTGCAGAATATTAACAGTTACTTCTTTAGACTCAACAGGCTGAAATGCCAGGACTGGGAAGCCATGTCCCCAAGTGTGACTGGAATATAAAGTGACAACCTTGGTGGGGTGTTTTGCTCTCACTGTTCAGTCCTGTGTGGGAAAGAGTGAACAAACTCATCAGGATTAAAATTTGTAGTGCATTAACAGAATTTAATGATGAAGAAACTCCTATTTCCATAAATGTTTGCATGTTGCTTCATAGAACCTTGGACGTACTCACTAGACTGTCACTAATATTTTGTGGTAGGTCTCCAATTTGCATGAAGACACTTCTTATTCATGAGTGAGTAGCTACTGTAGCTCTGTAATGTAGCAGCCAGACTAGTCTGTAATTGGTGTATTTTCTGTTGTCTGTTGTCCTGTGAATAGTGCAGCAGCAGTGAGCATGGGGAAGTTCTCTCTCCTGCAGTCGCCTCTGCATAATATTGAGATAATATTTATGATGGAAATGTGCGTTCAAATCATCATTTATTAAGCATTTTCATCTGAAAAAAAATGTCCAGTGTATTTTTCAGTTTAGCCCTTAAAATCTTGTTTTTACACATACCTGATTTTTCAATACCAAATGCTACTCCAGATTTTACTGTCACATCCTCTTTTTGTGAATACTGGCAATATTTCTACTTAGCAATATTAAAGATGATTGTATTTCAGAAGATGGGAAAATTGAAAGTAGGAAGTTTCATGTAGCAAAGGAAAATAAAGGACAGCAAACTTGTATTTATAACATCATCTGACTGTTTTTATGTTGGTAAAGGGTAACTCATGTTCTAGGTAAACAACCTGGTCCTTCAGAGTGTTACTCTGCACGTAATGTTGTTCTTCCAGCTTTGGCTGCTAATGGCTGTGCTCATCGTCAGTGAGGTTGGGGGTCAGAGGAACCACTGAAGGACTTTTAGATTTAATTTGGGAAGCCAGACAGCTTAGCATGTAAATAAGAGAATGGTAGGAAATTTTTCTGTGAAATTATTGCAATTCTATTAACTTACTATCTTAATACAGTCATTAAAACTGTAACGTAATCCATGTATCATGACAAAATTTAAGAAAACTCCTAGGAACTTTTAAAATGCTAAAATAGTTTCACATAGTGATTATTTTGAAGTCACTTAGAGCACTGTATAGCCTCAAAGCATATAAAATTAATTTTGGAAAAAATTATAATTAATCTGCAGCAGATTCAGTTTGATTTATATGAAACTAAACTAGTGTCTTGTTTGGTTGTTTTTTTCTTTTTTCCTAATAGTGTATTTGAAAAATAAATTGTCTATAGTCATCTGAGAACTACAGGTGATTCACAGAAAATATCCAACTGAAAAAAAAGGTACCCAAACAAATTAAGTTGGTATTTCTCTTTGTACTCAGTAGCTTATAGGTTAGAAAAAAAAAATTCCTTCCTTGCTAATGGTTGTTAACACATCTTGGTTTTTACAGAATTACATTAACAGACTAGAAAAAGCTATGTGACACTGTAAATATTATTACTGTCTAATATGCTTTCAGTAAAACAGTGACATATACATCTATGTAAACATAATCATCTATAACATATGTCAGTTGTCTATGTGCTAGAATTTAGATTTACACTTAAGGCCTCCAGCAGGTTTTATGGATGTTATTTGTTTTGCTTTCCTTAACACAAAATGAATCACAAGGTGAATCAGACCCTAAAAGTCCATTTTTTTCTCTTCAGTGATTACAAAATCAGTCAAGTTGGGTAGCTCAGTTACAAATATCAACTTCATATAGGTAATCCACATTTAATCAGATGATTCCTACTCTTCTTTAAAGACAAAAAAGTAATATATTGTGCTAATACATATAGGTTAAAGTGTCAACATACTGAATTGGTTAAACAGGTATTTATTTTTTAATCACTGGGATGTTTGCTCAGTAAATTACGTGAAGACATTAAGAAAAGTCTCAACTAAAAAAGAGTTCAAATCCATGACTTTAAGCAGTTTGGATGCTTACATTTGAATGGCTTGCTGCTATCACTTTCTTGATTTGTTGTTTCACACTGTTCATTCTTGTTTTCTGGGAACCCTCAGGCACTGTAACTAACTTGTAATTTTTTAATGTTTTTATTTAAATGTAGCTAAGTAAAAAAAGATGAAGCATGAAGCCATGTTTCCAGTAGAGCTCACTATTTCTTAGAAACCTGTCTGCTTCATTAAAGTTGAATTTCACCTTACAACACACAACTGCTTAAGGGTTTGTCATTGTATTTGCAACAGCAGTGTGTTATAATTGGAAGTAATGAGCCAAAAAAACTATTCTTAACTCTTCAAAATGACAGACTAAGTGATTTCTTTGGAAATTGGGCAGAGGGGGGTAGTAATTGTTAGTTTTCATTCATACCACCATGAATGTCAATGAAGAAAAAAATAATTCCTTAATATATATGAAGGAAATTGATTTATTTCAAGTGTGTTTAGCATCAAGGCAAGCTATGATATAGACAGCATTGGAAATGGAAGACTTCTGTTGGTCCCTTTAACAGGCTGCACAGCAATGCAAATAAGGATGAACTTTTTTAATATGGCAACTGAGCCTTCCCCTTGGAAGATTATCATGTGAGAGAAAATAACTTTTCCAACTGAAACATTAGACCTCTAAGGACAGTTGCTGTTTAAAACTGCTTTTTACTGATCTGGTTATCAAATGTCAGGTGTCAACATGTATTCAGAAACATATTTAATGTAGTTTCAGGCATGTTTCAATCCTAGCCCCTTTCACAAGTAATCATGTGCTTGAGCACTGTAATAAAATTGGGTTTTCCCACTACTGACCAGCTATCACTGGCAGTCAGAAAACTGGAAAATGTCCTCTCACCACATCCTTTAATTCCTCACCCTCTGTGCAGAACACACTCACTCCTGTTAACTCCACTGGGAACTGTGGATGGGATCACAACTGGAGGTGCAGGCACCAGGAAAATGAGAGCAGGAAGTGGAACATTTTTGTAATTTTTAACCTCTCTAATTATTGTCCAGATTGCTTTAATGTTACACCTTTTGCCTTAGCAGATGACAGATTCTTTCATTGCAGGAAGCCATGGAGCCCTTATTCAGAATACTCTTTTTTTTTTCTTTTTTTCTAATGATTATTGAACTATTTGTTAAAAACAATCTGTAACTGTAAAATAAACTTTACAAAGCTGAACATAAATGGTTTCAGTACTGTATGCATTGTTCTAGTGGTTACAGACTAGCTTGGGATACAGGAGAGCATAATTTCCTTCATCTCAATATTTTGATATTTTGCTGTTTTGCAAGACCTGTTTTTTAAGCCACTGTTTTGGACTATGTTTTATGGTCATAGTCCATGTGTTCTGGACTCACAACTTACTGTATGCACTTCTAAGGTGGAATACCCTCAGCAATAATGGGATGATTCATTTTTTTTCTCTTCCCACCTCCCACCCTGACCCCCCATTAATGTATAGCTATTGTTTAAAATGTTTTTATAGAAGGTAAGAGTTAAAATTCCCTCTGACAGGTATGGGAAGGAAAGCTTTTGTAACCTCTATTGTGACTGAGTGCTTTAACTCTTCAAATCCCACTCTGAGTATCAGCTTCATTAGAAAAACAGAGTACAGTAGGTCTGCTCTGGTAGAGTTTAAGAGATTGAGGCCTTTCTGCAAACACAGTAGAGAATAATATATTTTGTGAAGCCTGATAGGACTTAGACTAAGATCAGTGCTTCACTCAGTAAATCCCAAAGTAGAACTTCAGGTGCCATGAGAGTTGTGATTTGGGAAACTCAGACATCTGCATATTTCAGACATGGGTAGGCAGCAGCAAATTAGCTATTTCAGGCATCTGTATTTTGTATTTCAGTTCCTAAATCCTGGTTATGTCCTATTTTAGATGCCTTTGCCCTTATTTCAATGTCATCTATAAAACCCAGATCTCAAAGGTATAGCTCAGTTAGAGCATTAGTCTCTCACTTGTTCAGTAGAAATCCACTATCTATCTTTAAGTATCACAGTTCTAGGATGTTAAATCTTATTGAAAAGCAAGGCACTTAAATTCTTAAATACCTCTGTGTTCCATAAAAAGAAAGTTTAATTGTGCAAGAAAGTTGGTGTAATTTTACATTTTTAGGTATCCCACCGGTTAAAAGAATCAGATCATTTCAACTGAATTAGATGTCCAGAGTCCCTGTTCAATGCCTCACAGGGGAGAGGCACCTGGGGGAAAGGTATGTTTATATTATGCTTTTGTCCTTCAGATTTTCAGTGTAGAAATACCTAGCTTGGGTACTGAAACAGTACACTGTACAGCATGTTGTGCAGACTAATGTACCTTGAGAATATAGGCTCCCTGCAGCAGAAAGCATTTAAAATGGACTTTGATATCTTCACACAGCACTGTCAGACTCTGCAGTAAAGCCAGATACTGACAACGGGCCTGATGAAACTCAACGTGGTTCTGAGTAAGGACCTGATTGAACCACTCTATAGAAAACACCATGAAAGGAAGTGGGGATAAACTCTGCCCTTTGAAGGTCAGAGGAAGGCATGTGACTCTGCTCAAGGCTTTTGGATTATGCATGAAAGCCAGATCCCGTCTTTCCTGAGAAAGAGATAGTTCTTGCCTGTTGTACCCAGTGGTAAAAGATGGCAGTTTTCAAATGGTTCACTGGTGTGATTTCAAACAGGTTTGCGGCCACCAGGCAGCTAAACTATTCAGTTCTGTGGGGGTCATCTTTTTTCAGTCCCTGTCATTTTTACTGCTGTTTCTTCTTGCACAATTAACTATTGATTGAAGTAAAACTTTGATCCTGATTTCCATCCCCCCAGCTGTGCAGTTCAACAGGTGGATTAGAGAGTCAGTCAGCAGCATGACATTAAAAGTTGTGCAGCAGGGAAGGTGTTACCACCACTTGCCTCTTTTACCAGGCGTTCCAAGTTACACCCTTTCAGTTTTCCATGGCAACTCTTCCAAGCTGCAAATAGGAGCAGTGGAGCCCTCCAAAACCTGGTGCTATTACCCCCTCTAATTTTAGCACTGATGTGCTTTGCAATACAGTCCCAAAAAGTTTACATCATGGTTAAAGAGGGTGGGGCAGTATGAAGGGGAGCAAAGCAGAGCTGGGGGAATTCACAGGCAGGGGAGTTGAAACCCCTTAAACTGTATTTACCATGCAAGTATGGAGCATAATAAATGTAAGGTTAAATCAAGAGAGTGTCCCTTCTGCCTTACATTTTGGCTCTATAGATGGTAAAAGTACAGTGAGTCTATACTAAAAAGTCTCAACAGTTGAACTGCAACAGTATAGTTAAAATAGTGCAAGGTTTCTGTGCACACCAGCCCTAAAAATGTATAGTCTTGTTCATTTAACATAGTCCTTACAGAACCATTGTCCATATTCCAAAATCCTTGCCATAGGCAGTCATGACAGACTGACCAGGAACTGAGCACATATGGAAAATGAACTGACTTCGTACTAAAAGGGGTTGTTTCTCCAGGGTCAAGATTCAAGACACATTAATGGAGAAGTGCATGTTCCCACTGTTCAGGCAGATTTTTTTCTGTGGATGAATAAGAAGACTTAGCTGCCCAAGGCTGTCAGTTCAGCAATTTTTTTTTTTGTAAAATAAGAAGAAAATTTTTTTTTGTAAAATAAAAAGGACAAAATCTCAACACCAAGCCTTCTAACTTTAATGGGGTTCTCTTCCAGATATATTAACAGATTTTCCATTTTTTAAATTTTTTTTCAATATCTTAAATCTTTATTGGTATCAGCATAAGCAGTGAAAGTGAAAGCTGGGCTTCCATGCCAGGATTTTATTATAATGTTTTGTTGTTATTCCCCAGTGAGTGTCTATAGACAGGGAATCAGAAGTGTATACTTCTTGTCAGTAAATCTTAACGGATGTAGTGGATACAGTTCAGAAAAGAGGAAGGTAAAGTTCTACATATTTGCAGGACTCATCTGTCTATCTAGTGCAAGAAAGTAAACAACTAAGTGGGTGGAAGTTCTGCAGGAAAAGATCTCAGATTCAGAGTGGATGGCAAATTCTGTGTGACTCAATGTTATTAAGCTGCTGCAAACAAGGCAAATATCCTGCTGGGATTTGTCAACAGGAATATAACCTGTAGGAGTAATCCTTCTATCCTGCTTAATGCAGAAGTAAGGTTTCAGCTCAAGTACTCCATCAAGCTTCAGGAAAGACATAAAGCAATTACAGAGTCCAGAGAAAAGCAATGAAACTGGCCAAAGATCTGGTAAATTATGGCTGCAGAGGAAGGTATTTGAGAGTGTTAAGTCTTGGGGAAAAAAAGGGGAGAAGATATCATAGTAGTCTTTGAATAAGTAAACAGATGCTATGATGAGAAAAGAGATATATTGCTGTTAAATAACAGGCTTCAAGGGCAGCAATGGACCCTGGGAAAATCATTCTAAAGGAAAGACTGATCAGGTTTTGAATGAAGTACAGTGATGTAGAATTTCTGTTACTGGAAGCTTTTAAGAAAAGGTTAGACAAATACCTGCCAGGTATTATTTAGGTCACTAGGATAGACAGAAAAATGACTTTTTCAGTTGCTTTTTATAACTGTGTTCTATTTTTCTCTAAGTAGATATGTGACTTCTGGTTTTCACTTGATAGATTCTTTGGCTATACATATCAAGGAAAGAAAAAAAAATAAACTACTACAGTTTCTACATCGGGAACAAATACATATATTTCTGACCTCCAGTATTAAATAACAAATGGAAATTTCACAATAAATGTCAGGTCTGTTGAATAATTAATAAGGTGAGAAAAACCATACACAAATGAGTCATTCTGGATGCACCAGAAGTCTGGGAAGGCAGAGTGGGTTCTTAGAATACCAAAAAAATAAACTTAATTACTGTCATTTCATTAAATCTGAAAGAATATTTTTTGCTGAATGTTTGATAAAATCAATTTTCTAATGATGAAAAATTAAGAGGATAAGTAAAAGGAATTAGAGTCATAAAACATGATACAGTTATAGCTGAAGACTTCCAAAGGATCTTTATAATGAAAAAGAAAAATTATTTACCACTTGATTAAAAAGAAAAAAAAATTGGAAAAATCTTAACAGGATGGTGCTCCCTGGAGAAGTAAAAATTAAAATAAAGTATTACATGAATACAAAATAAAAGTACTGAAATTGTTTGCAACATGAAGGTCAAGACATAGTAATGTACAGTGCAGGAGACTGAGTGAATGTACTATTATGCATAGCAATGCATTTTTAAGTATCATCAGCAACAATCGCAAAAGAAGAATAATATTTCATAATTTGTAGTCTTGAACTCTTCACTGAAATATCTGGGCATTTTGTTTGTTAGGGTTGAAAAAATTAAGTTTCTTTATTTTAATCTAGGGAAAAATAAATACAACTCATCATTATGAAACTGAACATCACCCTAGGGGTATAACCTTTGACAGTTTGATTATATCCTATTTTATTTGGTCCCACATCACTTTATACAGAAATAAAATCTGAATGAGTCATAAAGGAACCACTAAAAAATAAATAAAGATCTATTTTGGCTTTAATTTACTCAGAGCTATGAGGTAGTGTTTATGAATGAGGGTTAATCTGTGCATGAGAAAACAGCCCATATCACCTAAGGAGCCTGTTCCATGTGTGTATCGAATAACAGAAGCAAGGAGGAAGGGTCCTTGTGTCACACCCCAAAAGAAGGCCGATTGTCAGACATCTGCCTAGGATGGCTTTTTTTTTGATCAGTGCCCAGCTGTCTCAACACTTAATAAATGTTTCCAAGACACTTGATTCTTCTTATGTAATATGTATATTTATATGTACATAGAAATATTTATTTTTATAGCAATGACCTAACTCCTCGGGCATGCCTGGAAGAGGGAAAATACTCATGTTTTAAACCCATTACATAAGTCTTTGCAGCTAACATGAATTTAAGTAGCAAGTGATTTTAGGGTATGCAGTCAAAGTATTTAGAATATACTAGCCAGTCACCGTGACTGTGTGTATTAGTAAACTCTAAAGATCAGGGTGTCTGCTCTGACCCTGAGGGAACGTGGCAGCAGAGTTTTCCCTTCAAAAGCTGGACCAATGGAAAAAGCACTAGGGAAGCCAACCACTGGGAATGAGCAGCTTCAGGCCCTGTTCAGGTGTATGTCAGAGGGAGCCAGAGGCCAAAGGGTAGCAGTAAAATATTCTGCTGAGAGCAGCAGTAGACAACATGCATATCAGCTCAGCTTCCCCACTGTCTGTCCCCTCTCCAGTGACATCTTGGAGATCTGGATGTACCTGCTGGAGAAAATACAGCAAGCTGAGTTTGTGGAGGGGGGAGGACAAATGTTTCTGTGTTTGCTTAGATGTTTGTGCTCCTCTGTTTCCCAGTAATTAGAAGAGTAATCAGCAATTTGTGTTGGTTAGCAATTGATTAACTGAAGTAAAATTCTGCAGCTGGTGCCTGGTTTCCCCTTGATGTTACTTCTTACAGCCATACCCAGGAGGGAACCGGGACTGCACAATTGAACTCTGGTCAAAGACATGTCAAGCACTGCTGGACAGTTCACAGGACAGTACTTGATCCTGTGCTTTGGCCCTTTTTGCTCGATTAGGATAGCCTCCAACACATCCTGGCAGCTGCAAATCCTGGCAGAGCATTAACACTTTTGTATCTTGGTAGTACCTCTATATCTACAACTACTTTACTGTAGTGGAGTAGTTGTTTTCATGCCACTTGTCCCTTGCTTTAGATGCAGTTTTACCCAAGAAGATAGCCAAAAGTGACAAGTGAGACCAAAGCCCTGTATTATAGGAAGCTTCTCAGACCCAGTGAGCAATATGGAAAATTCAGCTATGCGTGGTGTGCAAATTCCCAGTTATCAACAGGGAAAGGAAGAACTGTGGACTGAATTTTCCACAGCTACAGGGAGCTCTAGAAGAAAAAGTCTATTTCACTCTTGCCCTTGAGGACATGAGTAAGAGATCCATTTTCACCAACCATTTCAGAATGCCTTGTCCTTTTTCAGGACAAGCAGTAGCTACAGCTCAGTGGAGATTTACTGCAGGCATTTGCCTTAAACAGGAAATGTTTAAGACACCCTAAAACCATAACAATGCAAACATTTCACTCACTGTGATATTTTAGTGATTTCCAAGATAATTTTTTAAGAAATCCCTATGGACTATTTTTTTTTTTTTCTTTACTGCTAATATATTGCTGACTTATTTTAAATGGAGAACATCCGATGTTGCTTTCTATTCTGTATGCTTCCTTTCTTCCCACAACTGAAACTTCTCAAAGATTTCTATGTTCCCTGCTTGCCTGCAGGGTAAGTTTTCATACTTATCCTTCTTGTAACACAATCAGCTTGTGTCTCCCTAGCACCATTACAGAAAAAAAAAAATATTCTATACAGACAAAGTAAAAAAAAAAAATAGTAATAGTTTAATTTAAATTGTTCAATGCCCAGTTGCCAGTTTCAGCCCATTTCCTGGCATTATGTTCATCCTTCCAGTCATCTTCCACGTGTTAGAAGCCAATACTTTCAGGGTGTCTGTGTAAGGGAGTAACTTGTCATTTGCCATAGGCTCCTGATCTATCCTCCTCCTACCAAAAAAAATCCTGTAGGAAAGAAGCCCAGCTTCAGGCAAGTCAGGAAAAGTTCAGAAAGGGCAAGACCAAGGCCTTGCCAACTCAGTACAAAGCTTATGGTCTCATACTAGCGATAGGAGTACTGTGTTTCAGGAGTACAAGGTAACAGTGAAAGTATTCTCACCGCAGGTGTCTGATTTTCTCTCAGGGAAAATTTATCAGACTGTGACAGCTTTCTTTTCTAATCTCAACAGCTGCATTTCAGTACATCCTTTGTACTGAATTTGTGTCTTCTGACATCTTTCTAGCTCTGTTATTCCTTAATTCATCCCCAGATCTGATAAGTGTTAAAAAATTAAGAGAATCTCAAATAACAGTAGAAATGTTATTATTGTTATTATTAATAATAATAATAATAATATAAAGATCTTCCTTGCCAGCCATATACACATCAAAATTGGAAATAAGTATCTTTCATTATTACTTTTAAACAATTTTTTATGGCTGGCAACCATAATAATGAGGTAAATAATTTGAGTGTAAGGTAATATTTCTCATAAACATGCTAACATAAAATGCTGCAGTTAGTAAATTAAATTTTTTAAATATGTTATTAGAACAAGGCACCTGAAATCCAGCTCTCATTTTTATGATTGCAGATTTTATCTCAGAAACGGTATTAAAATTGTTATTGAGCAATTGTATGCTGACGGCTCTGTCTAGTGGTCATGTGGGCTTTTAAGCTACAGGGTTTTTTTCTAACACCTCTATAAAATCTTGTAAGAGTTTTAGGAATAAGTATATATAAGGATGTATAAATTAACAAACCTTTTGCACATACTGAGAACTACGTTTAATTCTGAATTTCCTTTCAGTATCCTTCATAAACATCAGCTGTCATTCTATTAACATTTAGGAAGTTAACAGGGTATTAAATTAACAGTAGGCCAGATTCTGCAGTGAGGACACCACCAGAGCCTCCACACAGAAACCAAACCAATCCTTACCAGGCCTGCTGTCACTCAGAAGTTGTGACACCAGAGCACTGGGATACTCTAAAACAGAAGCAAGGCTAGGAAGAGAAACATCTAGAAATCACTAGAGCACGACGACTTAGCCAGTATTAAAAAATCCAGTTGTGTTTTTTTCCAGGCCATAACCCTCTAATTACGAAACAGCAGACGGGATTTTGTTGTCGAGCAGTTACAGCCACGAGCGCTCCACAAGCAGTGGGAGGGGAGGGATGCCACCTTCCCCCAGGCGGGAGGTAGGGCAGGGGCAGGCGGTCAGTCTCAGCCGCTGCCCTTGGGCAGTGTGCGGTCTCCCGGCTCCGACTAGCGGTCGCCGGGCTGGG